>NC_133652.1:88169977-88427073 GCF_009905375.1 Apium graveolens
GCAAAAATTTCACTAACTTCCCTCTAAGGGGCTCCTCTAATGTGGCTCCAATGAAAGTCGTCCTCTCAGGATTCTCGGGGTCTAAATGAACTGAAACCAATTCTTCTGCTGGCCTTCCTCTATTCTCATCATTTTCTCGAACATCCACATCTTCAATAGGAAGAACCTGCCCCCCGACTCCATCTGCCCTCAAAGAGGCCACATAACAGCTTCTAGCCATTTTTTGATCTCCTCTCTCTTCTCCAATCCCGTTTTGGGTGGGAAACTTCATGACTGAATGGTAGGAAGAGGGGACTGCCTTAAAGGCATGTATCCCTATTCTCCCCATGATAGCATTATAAGTTGAACTAGCCTTTACCACCACGAAATCCAGCATCTGCGTTGCTTGCCTTGGCTCCGTACCTATGGTGGTTGGCAATTTGATTATCCCTTCCACAGGACATTCTACTCCAATAAATCCATATATCGGCATGTCGGTTGGTGTTAACTGGGAGTCGTTATACCCCATCCTTAGAAAGGTGTCGTGGGGCAAGATATCCACAGAAGCACCATTATCCACAAGGACCCTCTTAACCGGGCTATTTCCTATTATTGGTGTTATGACCAGCGGGTCGTCATGGGGAAACTTCATACCCTCTAGGTCGGAATCATCAAAAGCCAATGTTACTTCTGTCCTGGCCCTCTTCGGGGCTTCTCCAACAATATGCATAACCTCTCTAGTATATGCCTTTCTGGAATTTTTGGACAATCCAGCAGCAGTTGGACCTCCAAAGATCGTGTTTATCACAGGCCCTCGAGGTCTCGGCCCTCCATAAATGGTGTTTATAACTGGTCCTCTAGGCTGGGGGTTTCGCCCCTGATCGTCTTGGTCCCTCCTACGATCTTCAAAGTTCTTCCTTCCATTATTATTTCTGTCCCCTCCATCTCCAGTATACTTGTTCAATCTTCCTTTTCGAATCAAAAACTCAATTTCATCTTTCAATTGCCTACACTTATCGGTGTCATGGCCAACATCTTTGTGAAACCTGCAATACTTGCCCTTATCTAGCTTGGCGGGATCAGCCTTCAAGGGCTTAGGCCAGCGAATATCTCTATCTTTCTCAATCTCCATCAAAATCTGACTTCTGGGAGCATTCAGCTTAGCGTATTCAGTGAACTTTTGCCCAGGTCCTCCCTTCTTGGGGGTTGAATCAGGGTTTTGTTCGGTTCTAGGATATTTGTCCTTAGCAATATACTCCAAATTAGTTTTTCATTTCTTGCCTCCAGTGGGCTCATTACTTACTACGGTCTTCCTCATACTTTCTTCAACCTTGATATACTTCCCTGCCCTCTCTTGGAGCTGCAACATGCTCTCAGGGGGTCGTTTGGCCAAAGACATTTTGAAAAACTCATCCCTAGTTCCTTGTTGCAGTGCTATCATGGCTACCTTATCATCAAGGTCTGGGACTTTTAAAGCCTCCTTTGTAAAATGATTCAGGTAATCTCTTAAGGATTCCTTAGCTCCCTGCACAAGACTCATAAGAGATGCTGAACTTTTCTCATGGACTCTTCCACTGATGAATTGCTTAATAAAAGCCTCACTTAATTCTCTGAATGATCCAATAGAATTTGGGGGTAGGCGACTGTACCATCTTTGAGCCATACCCGACAGGGTTTGAGGGAAGGCCCGACATTTTATAGCATCATTCATGGGTTGCAGCAGCAGTGCATTAGAGAATGTCCTAACATGATTAGCGGGGTCTCCCGTGCCATCATAGGCTTTGATAGTGGGCATCTTGAATTTCCTTGAGATATGGGCATTCATTATCTCTTCTGTGAAGGGTGGAGTTGGATCATCAGGATCTCCAAGGGGAAGGAGATTGCTTGGATCAGTTCTTGGGACAGCAGCCCTTCTTCTTACCGGACCATCCAGGTCTATGATAGGAGGAGGATTTCTCCCCCTAGGAGGTATGTGGGGTCTGGTGGCTTGGTGAGCCTCCAAATCACGCCTCAGCCTTTGGATTTCAGCCTCATGAGCCCTGATCTTTTCCTGCACTTCTTGGGGATTCGCCCCTGGGGTGCTTTGGGGGCGTTGCCTTCCATCAGCCATTGGCTCTTTTCCAGGACGCCTCCTTCTCGGGGCCACTTCATCATCCGAAGATTCGGAGTCTCTCTCAGTGTATGGACCAGAAAATTCCCGATCCTCAGGGATAGGATCCAAACCTCGTATATAGGGGGGCGACCGCCCTCGTGCTTCGCTTCGCCCAGCATATCCACTTCCTCCAACCTCAGGGTGAAGGGGCATCCCATAAGGGGGGTTAGTAGTAACAATAGTTGAATATTCATACCCGACGGGTCGAGAATTCACAGGTATATGTATTTGTTGAACTTGAGGATTCGTACCTTGAATCGGGGGAGTTGTCCCTTGTAGCTGGGGTTGAGTTGCCCCTGTCTGGGCTTCCTCCTGAGTAGATGCATAAGTTGAATGGGGAGGAACCTCCACGGTTGATGAAATCACCTGGGTTGTCTCTAATGGTGTTATTTCCTCTAGAGCTCCAATTGTTCTCCGTGTTCTCGCCATGGTTGTTGTTATGATTCCCACAGACGGCGCCAAATGTTGTGGATAAAAAACTAAGATTATTACTTGCTGTATTTAATACTAAGATTCGGGAGCTCAAGGCCTTTAATGGCTGCTCTCGTGTTTCGTGACTCAATCTGCCTTTACGAGATGCCTACGTATCTCTGTGAATTAGAGAATCAAGCCAAAAAACGTAGTTCTGATTGGTGGGGGTGAGACCCCTTATATAGATGTTGGGAGTCCTTGAATTGGACTTGGTATAGGAGACTTGGTGGGCAAGTCTTATAATTAGTATGGACTTTGGAGTCCTAGATAGTAGGAAACTGATTCCTTATCCTTTTAGGTCCCCTTGAGGCTAATCTCCAAGGATTTATATCCTTATCGGGACTCTTTTCAACATCTGATTTGTCCCTTATTAATTAATTACGAAATTAATTAATAATCAGGGCTTTTGGGCCTTTTTTATTCCATCAGGCCTGATCTGGTCCATCAGGCTTAACCTTTCTGGTCTGAGTATCATATATCTTTTTATTGGGCCTAGCAGCCCACAGCTTGTACAATTAATGCAGTATTTAATTATACAAGCATAATTTATTTATCCCTATCAGATGGGACGCCATCACTTGTGTGTGTTGTGACTACAAGAAGGTTAACAACCCTTAGTAGTGTCTTAATTTGGACACGCAATACCAAGTTCATTTGATCATATTGATCTCTCAGTTATTCTTTTATTTCAACAATATTTTTTTTCTCAAATTCAGATTTTGTCTTGTTATGATATGAAATTCTTCTCTCTTTGTAAGTCCATGATTTTATCATCTCAAACATTCGAAGGTATGCCAATCAAGTTAAGCTGAGTTATCCTGGTCAAATTAAAGCAGGGTTATGTGATAGGATTACCAAGAGCAACAATGGACTGCGATGCAGTTATAATATCAGTGGCGTATACCAAAGTCAATTTGTTTCCTTACTTCTCTCTCTATCTATCTCTATCTCTCTTTCTTTTTCTTTCTCTCTATCTTCCTCTCTATTTTTCTTTCTCGCAATCAGTAAAAGTGATTCTATTGAGAAATTGGTCAAATGGTACGTGGAAGGAACAATGGTGCGGAGTGAAGCTTCCGTGATAACTGTGTAGCATAAGGAATTTCAGTGTTGTTCGAATTTTTGAGAAAAGTTATGTATGCAAGATTGGAAAGTTGGCAAAAAGACCCCTAGTGTTCTCTTCTGCTGATTCCGAGGACGGAATCCTTATAAGGAGGGTAGATTATAATATTTCGTATTTATCAGAATTATTATTCTTATTATTTTAATATGTTTATGTGATTTTTTAATTTAGAAGGAATAAAATGGTGAATATTTTATTCATGTTTGACGAGTTGGTGTTATTAAATGGTAATGTGCTAATTGTTAAGTGTTATATCGATCCTTGTTAATTTCTGAAAATATTTTATTAGGTCACACACACACTGTAGAGGGGGTGAATACAGTGTATAGTACAATCAAATCAAACTTTAATAACTCAAGTAACAGAAAACAAACTTTATTGAAACAATAAACTCTGTTACAATATGGAACTGTTACCTCTCAGTGATGAACAAATATCACGAGAGATGCTAGGGTTACAATGAATAATCTTCTCGAATATAATAACACTTTTAGTGTAAACCCCTATGTCTGTGTTTATATACTACACAGTTACAAGATAATCGCTAATTGATATGGAATATAATTCTGCTTCCCAAAATATATCAATCAGATATCTTTTCTTCCAAGTATTCTATTCTTCATAGAATTCCTTCTTCATGCATATCTCTTCTTATGTTTATCTCGATCTTCTTTCCTTTAATCAGCTGTTGTCCTTATCTGAACGTCCTTCAGTACTTAAGTTCTGATATCTATCTTCTGATGATTATCTCCTGATAATATAAGTACTGATATCCTTAAGTCCTGACTTCCAGTAAATACTGATTTATCCTGTTTAAGTAAGATCTGAAAACTAAACATAAATCATATTAGCCATGACATTATCAAATATATCTAACAATCTCCCCCAACTTGTAAATTAGCATAATATACAAGTTTAACAGATATTTGATGATGTCAAAAACATTAAGTACAAATGCATGAGAATTAGACTAGATAACTACAACTTACAGTCCTTAAAGCTTTACCAATCTTTAACATCTGATAACAACTTCAGTGTGTATTCATATCAGAATTTACGTAGTTGTAGATCTTGACTTGGCTTCATCTTCTAATCTCTCTGATGTCAGGAGTTGTTCTGAGATAGTTCTTCAACAAAAATCTCTCAGCATATCTGAGTTCATCAATCATCCTCCTTTTAGCATCTTTAAGTTCTGCAGTATCTTCACCAATTTGAAAGATTGCAGCCCTGAGATCATTAATTCTAGCTTTTCTTATATCCTGATCCAGTCTGATCAAATATGCCTTATCAGACTCAAGATTGAATTCCACAGCCCTGTAACCCAGAAAGGTAGTTATAATCTTAGCAGTGTTGGGCTTCATTTCAACTATATCACCCTTGTGATCTCTGTACTTTGGAAGATATGTGCTGTCAGACTTAACAGAATAAAGCCTTTTCTGTCTCTGAATCTGATTCTTCAAATAGTTTGTAGCACTTTCAGTTATTCTGTCATTCACTTGAAGTAAGAATAATACATGCTCCAGTTCTTCAAAATACTTCAATGGAATGGCATTTTCCCTTATATGATAAACCCTACCATCTGTCATGAAGTACAACAAGATGTGTTCTTTCAAGTAGGTATGGTAAACCATTTGTACAGATTCCAGTTTGTTATGGATTAAAAACTAATATATATAATTGCTGTATTTAATACTAAGGAACGTGAGCTTCGAGGCTCGATTTGACTGCTCTTGTGTTTCGTGACTCAATCTGCCTTAACAAGATGCCTACGTACCTTGCTGATTGCCAAGGATCAAGTCAAAAAACGTAGTTCTGATTTGTGGGGTGAGACCCCTTATATAGATGTGGGAGTCCTTGAATTGGACTTGGTATAGGAGACTTGGTGGACAAGCCTCTGAATTAGGATAGACTTAGGAGTCCTAGGAAGTAGGAAGCTGATTCCTTATCCTTTTAGGTCCCCTTGAGGCTAATCTATAAGGATTTATATCCTTATCGGGACTCTTCTCAATAGCTGATTTTTCCCTTATTAATTAATTACGAAATTAATTAATAATCAGGGCTTTTGGGCCTTTTTTATTCCACCAGGCCTGATCTGGTCCATCAGGCTTAACCTTTCTGGTCTGAATATTATACATCTTATTATTGGGTCCAGCAGCCCATTATTAATAAAATCAGGATTTATTTATCCCTATCATTTGCCCCCCAACTTTTGGGAAACATTGATTAGGTTTCACAGAAGTTAAGTCTATTCATTCCCTTACAGGGTTTCGTTCTTGCGTAAAGTGTGGAGCGACCTACACGTTTACAACGAGTTTTTCCTTTTATTCAGGAATTATTTTGATTTCCAGGAATTTTTCCCTTATTTCCGGGATTTTTTCCCTAATTTCTGGATTTTTCCCTAATTTTTCTGGGATTTTTCCTCATTTTCTGGAATTTTCCCTAATTTTTCTGGGATTTTTCCTTATTTTCTGGAATTTTCCCTAATTTTTCTGGGATTTTTCCTTATTTTCTGGAATTTTCCCTAATTTTTCTGGGATTTTTCCTTATTTTCTGGAATTTTCCCTAATTTTTCTGGGATTTATCCTAATTTTCTGGATTTTTCCCTTATTTTCTGGATTTTTCCCTTAATTTCTGGGATTTATCCTAATTTTCTGGATTTTTCCCTTAATTTCTGGGATTTATCCTAATTTTTCTGGATTTTTCCCTTAATTTCTGGGATTTATCCTTAATTTCTGGATTTATTCCTTAATTTCTGGGATTTATCCTTAATTTCTGGATTTTTCCCTTAATTTCTGAAAATATTAATATTTTTCAGAAATTATTTAAGGAATTTTCCTTACTTTTTTTTTTTTTTTTTTAATACAGTTTTCGACCAGGAATCCATTCGACCAGGATCCTGGTCGAATTAACTCCCATATTGCCCTGGTCGACAGCTTTTCGGGCAGGATGCTTTCGATCAGGAATCCTGGTCGAATTTCGGCCAGGATTTTTCTCTTAATTTTTTTTTTTTTTTTTTTTTTTTTTTTTTTTTTTTTACAATTTTCGACCAGAAATTTTGTTCCTTTCGGTCAGGAGTCCTGCTTTTTGACCGAATTAACCTTCATTTGTTGCCCAGGTCGATGCAAATTCGGGCAGGGCTCATTCGATCAGGAATCCTGGTCGAATTTCGGCCAGGATTTTCACCCCTTCCTCTCTTTTTTTTTTTTTGTCGACTAGGAATTTTTCGACTAGGATTTTCGTCCCTTTCGGTCAGGATTCTTGTTTTTCTGACCGAATAAACCATCTTCCTTGCCTTGGTCGAAGCTATTTCGGGCAGGGCTAGTTCGACCAGGATTTTCCCTTGGTTTCTAGTCGACAAGGTTTCAGGCATGGCTTTCTCGATCAGAATTCTGACCCTTTCGGTCACAACTCATTCAAGGAAAAATACAGTTCGTGCCTTGATCGAATTGGGTCAAGAACATGTTAATGCATATATTTTCTTAGGGTCATACGTCTGGGCTGGACTCTATTGGGTCCTTGATTTGGGCCTGGATTTTTTGGGCCACCCTCTTAGTGGGTCTTAATCCTGGGCCCATTCCTTAAATCTGGGTTTTGTTTGTCAACTAATTGGGCCCCCCTTTTTTGGGCTGGTTTTATGGGGCTATCCTTTGGGCCCATTGTTTTTAACTGGGCTTTTAGCTCACGGGCTTATTTTATTTTCAGCTAATTGGGCCCTTTTCTGGGCTTACCTCTTATTGGGTTGATCTTTGCCCTAAACCTGGGCTAGATTTATGAAACCTTGTATTGGGTTTCAACTTGGGCCCTTCTGGGCTTTGATCTTTAATTGGGCACTTAGTATTGACCCTGGGCTTGATTTATTGATCCCTATACTGGGTTTTTTTTTTTTTTTTTTTTTTCAAGTAGGATTAGGCCTTATTTTTGGGCCTTCATTTATCCAAATCCTTTTTGGATTTGGGACTTATTTCTGGTTTTTGAAGATAATACTCATATATATTTTCTTCCAGTTTTTGGACCCCGGGTGCTGGGCTTTGAATATTTGGGGCCCTTATCTGGGCTTGACATACTTCCCTTGAATTGGGCCTTTTTATAGGGCTTTCATATCATGCACTTAATTTAATTGCCATGCCATAGAGATTCAAACATATTTCAAAAATTTCTCTGAACTTCAAAAATTGTTTGGGATTCATCCCTTACACAAGTTTTAATAAAACTGAAACATATAAATCCTAAGCAAGCAAAGCTTCAAGGTGCTTTTCAACCTACTTGTCACCTTGACAAGTGAGAATCGTGCTCAGCTGCTTCACACATAGTAGACCTTCAGGTTTTGTGCATGCCAAGTTCTCGGGACTTCAAAACCATCCATAGTCTCCAGCTTGTAGGTTCCTCTACCCTGAACACTCTTGACTCTGTACGGCCCTTCCCAATTCGGGGCAAGCTTCCCTTTTTGTCCTACACCAGATGCTTCTATTTTCCTCAAGATTAGATCGCCTTGTTTAAAAAACCTTTCTTTAACCCTTAGGTTGTAGTAGAATGAAGCTTTTTTCTGATATTCTACTATCTTTGCATGTGCTTTATCTCGCACTTCATCAATTAAATCCAGGGCTAATCTCTGCCCTTCCTCATTTTCTTTCTCATCGAAAGCCTGAATCCTTGGAGAGGAATGTGATATCTCCACGGGAACTACTGCTTCCGCCCCATATGCCAACATGAAAGGAGTTGCATCTGTCGTGACTCTACAAGTAGTCCTGTAGGCCCATAATATTGGAAGTATCTCATCTACCCAATTATTTCTTGACTTCTCGATCCTCTTCTTTAGTCCATCCAGGATTATCCGATTTGCTACCTCTGCTTGTCCATTGGCTTGCGGGTGAGCCACAGAGGTGAATCGTAACTCGATTTCATTTTCTTCACAATACTTCTTGAATTCCTCATTGTTGAATTGTGTTCCATTGTCAGTGACAAGGATACGGGGAATTCCATATCGGCACATAATGTTTTCCCACAGGAATTGTGCAACCTGCTTAGTAGTGATTTTGGCCAAGGGTTTGGCTTCAATCCACTTGGTGAAATAATCAATGGCTACAATCAGAAATTTCCTTTGTGCCATGGCCATAGGAAAAGGCCCTAGAATATCCATCCCCCACATGGCAAAGGGAATAGGCGAGTTGATAGAGGTCAGCATCTCAGGGGGTTGTCTAACAACTGGTGCATGCTTCTGACAGCGATCACACTTCTTCACATATTCTTTGGCATCAGCCATCATTTCTGGCCAATAGAAACCTAAACGGGTTATCTTATGAGCTAAGGCCCTGCCCCCCAAGTGTTGTCCACAAATACCTTCATGCACTTCCTCAAGAGCCAATCGTGCCTCATCGGGCCTGAGACACCTCAAGTAAGGAACCACGAAAGATCTTTTATATAGAATCCCATCTATCAAAGAGTACCTTAGTGCTCGAACAGTTAACTTCCGTGCCTCAATTGTATCGCTTGGCAACCAACCGGTCTGAATGTGGGCCTTGATGGGATCAATCCATGACGTCCCCAAGCCTACGGGAGCCACAAGCTTAATATCTATGCTTCGTGTCTTCAAAACACGGAAGTACACACTTCCTGAACTTTCTTCAATCTCAGATGAAGCAAACTTTGATAGCGCATCTGCTTTAGCATTTTCTTCCCTTGGAATGTGTTCAACATGGCATTCATTAAATTGGGTCATCACAGCCCTTACTAGGCGAACATACTTTGCCATCGTATCATCCCTTGCTTCAAATTCTCCCTTTACCTGGGATATGATCAACTTCGAGTCTCCACGGACCTTTAAGTTTTTGACTCTAAGTGTCCCAGCTAGACCAAGGCCAGCAATCAGGGCTTCATACTCTGCCTCATTATTTGTGGTTGGAAAGTCTAGCTTCATGGCATACTCAATTAAGAATCCATCAGGGCTTTGCAAAACCAACCCTGCTCCACTGGAATTTGTTTTTGATGCTCCATCAAAATAGAGAACCCAATATTCTTTCTCCTTGTCCCCATTGTCGACTCCCTTGTCTTGAGGTGTGGTATCTTCCTGCCCCCCGACTTCTTGGTTGGGTATGGTACATTCCACCACGAAGTCAGCTAGTGCCTGGGCTTTTATGGCCATACGTGGCTTATACTTGAGATCGAACTCTCCCAACTCTATTGCCCACTTAATCAGTCTCCCACTTGCCTTGGGACTGTGAATGATATTTCTCAGTGGCTGATTTGTTAACACTTCAATTTGATGAGCTTGAAAATAAGGACGCAGCTTTCTTGAAGCCATTACCAAGGCTAAAGCGAATTTCTCAATGGCTGAATAATTCAACTCAGCACCATGCAAAATTTTGCTGACATAGTATACGGGTTTCTGGACTTTCAGTTCCTCCTTAACCAACACCGCGCTCAAGGCGCTTTCTGAAACAGCCAAGTACAAGAATAAAACTTCACCCAGAACTGGCTTGGCCAACAACGGGGCCTGGCCCATATACTTCTTTAACTCTTCAAATGCCTTCTGATTTTCCTCACTCCATACAAAGTCTTTAATGTTCTTTAATGACTTGAAGAATGACAAGCACTTGTCTCCTGACTTGGAGATGAATCGTCCTAGCGCAGCAACCCTTCCTGTGAGTTTCTGAACATCCTTGACAGTTTTTGGGGGTTCCATGTCCAGGATTGCCTTTATTTTATCGGGGTTAGCCTCAATTCCCCTCTTTGAGACCATCAATCCCAAGAATTTTCCAGATCCTACTCCGAAAGCACACTTCGTCGGATTCAACATCATCTTGTGGTACCTCAGGACCTCAAAAGCTTCCCTTAAATGGGCTATATGATCAGTCTTTACTAGACTCTTGACTAACATGTCATCAACATAGACTTCCATAGTCTTACCAATAAGATCCTTAAAAATTCTATTCACCAACCTTTGATAGGTGGCTCCTGCATTCTTGAGACCAAATGCCATAACAAGATAACAATAAACACCAAAGTCAGTGATAAATGATACCTTTGGAATGTCATCCTTATGCATTTTGATCTGGTTGTATCCGCTAAACCCATCCATGAAACTCAGCATCTCATGTCCAGCGGTAGCATCAATCAAAGTATCAATTCTAGGCAGCGGAAAACAGTCTTTGGGGCATGCATCATTTAGATCGGTGAAGTCTATACACATCCTCCACTTTCCATTAGCCTTCTTCACCATTACAGGGTTTGCTAACCACTCCGGAAATTGAATCTCCTCAATGAAACCAGCCTCTAAGAGCTTTTCCACTTCCTGCTTTATAGCCTCTTGTCTTTCCGGGGCAAAATTTCTTTTCTTTTGTTTCACTGTCTTCCGGCTTGGATCTACGTTTAGCTTGTGAGTAATTAACTCCGGGTCTATGCCTGGCATATCAGCTGCTGACCATGCAAACACATCACTATTTTCTTGCAAAAATTTCACTAACTTCCCTCTAAAGGGCTCCTCTAATGTGGCTCCAATAAAAGTCATCCTCTCAGGATTCTTGGGATCTAAAGGAACCGAAACCAATTCTTCTGCTGGCCTTCCTCTATTCTCATCATTTTCTCGAACATCCATATCTTCAATAGGAAGAACCTGCCCCCCGACTCCATCTGCCCTCAAAGAGGCCACATAACAGCTTCTAGCCATTTTTTGATCTCCTCTCTCTTCTCCGATCCCGTTTCGGGTGGGAAACTTCATGACTGAATGGTAGGAAGAGGGGACTGCCTTGAAGGCATGTATCCCTGTTCTCCCCATGATAGCATTATAAGTTGAACTAGCCTTTACCACCACGAAATCCAGCATCTGCGTTGCTTGCCTTGGCTCCGTACCTATGGTGGTTGGCAATTTGATTATCCCTTCCACAGGACATTCTACTCCAGCAAATCCATATATCGGCATGTCGGTTGGTGTTAACTGGGAGTCGTTATACCCCATCCTTAGAAAGGTGTCGTGGAGCAAGATATCCACAGAAGCACCATTATCCACAAGGACCCTCTTAACCGGGCTATTTCCTATTATTGGTGTTATGACCAGCGGGTCGTCATGGGGAAACTTCACACCCTCTAGGTCGGAATCATCAAAAGCCAATGTTACTTCTGTCCTAGCCCTCTTCGGGGCTTCTCCAACAATATGCATAACCTCTCTAGTATATGCCTTTCTGGAATTTTTGGACAATCCAGCAGCAGTTGGACCTCCAAAGATCGTGTTTATCACAGGCCCTCGAGGTCTCGGCCCTCCATAAATGGTGTTTATAACTGGTCCTCTAGGCTGGGGGTTTCGCCCCTGATCATCTTGGTCCCTCCTACGATCTTCAAAGTTCTTCCTTTCATTATTATTTCTGTCCCCTCCATCTCCAGTATACTTGTTCAATCTTCCTTTTCGAATCAAAAATTCAATTTCATCTTTCAATTGCCTACATTCATCGGTGTCATGGCCAACATCTTTGTGAAACCTGCAATACTTGCCTTTATCTAGCTTGGCGGGATCAGCCTTCAAGGGCTTAGGCCAGCGAATATCTCTGTCTTTCTCAACCTCCATCAAAATCTGACTTCTGGGAGCATTCAGCTTAGCGTATTCAGTGAACTTTTGCCCAGGTCCTCCCTTCTTGGGGGTTGAATCAGGGTCTTGTTCGGTTCTAGGATATTTGTCCTTAGCAATATACTCCAAATCAGCTTTTCGTTTCTTGCCTCCAGTGGGCTCATTACTTACTACGGTCTTCCTCATACTTTCTTCAACCTTGATATACTTCCCTGCCCTCTCTTGGAGCTGCAACATGCTCTCAGGGGGTCGTTTGGCCAAAGACATCTTGAAAAACTCATCCCTAGTTCCTTGTTGCAGTGCTATCATGGCTACCTTATCATCAAGGTCTGGGACTTTTAAAGCCTCCTTTGTAAAACGATTCAGGTAATCTCTTAAGGATTCCTTAGCTCCCTGCACAAGACTCATAAGAGATGCCGAACTTTTCTCATGGACTCTTCCACTGATGAATTGCTTAATAAAAGCCTGACTTAATTCTCTGAATGATCCAATAGAATTTGGGGGTAGGCGACTGTACCATCTTTGAGCCATACCCGACAGGGTTTGAGGGAAGGCCCGACATTTTATAGCATCATTCACGGGTTGCAGCAACAGTGCATTAGAGAATGTCCTAACATGATTAGCGGGGTCTCCCGTGCCATCATAGGCTTTGATAGTGGGCATCTTGAATTTCCTTGAGATATGGGCATTCATTATCTCTTCTGTGAAGGGTGGAGTTGGATCATCAGGATCTCCAAGGGGAAGGAGATTGCTTGGATCAGTTCTTGGGACAGCAGCCCTTCTTCTTACCGGACCATCCAGGTCTATGACGGGAGGAGGATTTCTCCCCCTAGGAGATATCTCGGGTCTGGTGGCCTGGTGAGCCTCCAAATCACGCCTCAGCCTTTGGATTTCAGCCTCATGAGCCCTGATCTTTTCCTGCACTTCTTGGGGATTCGCCCCTGGGGTGCTTTGGGGGCGTTGCCTTCCGTCGGTCATTGGCTCTTTTCCAGGACGCCTCCTTCTCGGGGCCACTTCATCATCCGAAGATTCGGAGTCTCTCTCAGTATAAGGACCAGAAAATTCCCGATCCTCAGGAATAGGACCCAAACCTCGTATATAGGGGGGTGACTGCCCTCGTGCTTCGCCTCGCCTAGCATATCCGCTTCCTCCAACCTCAGGGCGAAGGGGCATCCCATAAGGGGGGTTAGTAGTAACAATAGCTGAATATTCATACCCGACGGGTCGAGAATTCACAGGTATATGTATTTGTTGAACTTGAGGATTCGTACCTTGAATAGTCGGGGGAGTTGTCCCTTGTGGCTGAGGATGAGTTGCCCCTGTCTGGGCTTCCCCCTGAGTAGATGCATAAGTTGAATGGGGAGGAACCTCCACGGTTGATGAAATCACCTGGGTTGCCTCTGATGGTGTTCCTTCCTCTAGAGCTCCAATTGTTCTCCGTGTTCTCGCCATGGTTGTTGTTGCTTTCCCACAGACGGCGCCAAATGTTATGGATTAAAAACTAATATATATAATTGCTGTATTTAATACTAAGGAACGTGAGCTTCGAGGCTCGATTTGACTGCTCTTGTGTTTCGTGACTCAATCTGCCTTAACAAGATGCCTACGTACCTTGCTGATTGCCAAGGATCAAGTCAAAAAACGTAGTTCTGATTTGTGGGGTGAGACCCCTTATATAGATGTGGGAGTCCTTGAATTGGACTTGGTATAGGAGACTTGGTGGACAAGCCTCTGAATTAGGATAGACTTAGGAGTCCTAGGAAGTAGGAAGCTGATTCCTTATCCTTTTAGGTCCCCTTGAGGCTAATCTATAAGGATTTATATCCTTATCGGGACTCTTCTCAATAGCTGATTTTTCCCTTATTAATTAATTACGAAATTAATTAATAATCAGGGCTTTTGGGCCTTTTTTATTCCACCAGGCCTGATCTGGTCCATCAGGCTTAACCTTTCTGGTCTGAATATTATACATCTTATTATTGGGTCCAGCAGCCCATTATTAATAAAATCAGGATTTATTTATCCCTATCACAGTTGATTCAATCTCTCAGGAGTTGCTCCAATACCTGGTTCACTCAAGGAAGTTGGATCATTGGTAGTGTTTTGTATTCTTCTTTCATCAACACTTCCCAATCCAGTTTTATCTCTTACTTCCTTTCCAGTAACCACTCTTGCTTCAAAACCACTTGCAGCAGTCTTCAAAGATTAAGTCTGTTTTGCTTTAGTGAATCCTGGTAGGAGTGTCTTTGTATTATCTTCTGATATCAAGTTAACTTGAGCTATGCCAGAGGTTACTTGCTTATTTGAAATATCAGAACTTACTATCTCTTGACTCTGAACAACTTGAGCCATGTCAGAGGTTGTCTTAAAAACTTTTCTTGAAGTTAGAGCAAGATCATCATCTTCATCAGTAATTTCTTCATTCACAGGAGGCACATAAACCTTGATAGGTTCACCAACTTTTTCTTTGCCCTTGGACCTTGGATCTATCTGCGGTTGTGATTTAGCCATGGTTGCTTCAGTATTTGTCCTTTCTTTTATCACAATGCCTTTGAGTTTTGGAAGTTTCTTTTTACCAGAAGCTTCAGATTTAGAATTGACTTTTTCTGATTTAAGTCTGGCTTCTTCTTCCATTAAACTCTCCAAGTCCATTCTTGGATTTTCTTGAAGAAATAACTGTCTTGACATTTCTTCATCAAGATCTAAAAGTTTATCAGAACTTATCCTTTTACCAGTAGCAGAAGTGATTCTTTTCCAGTATCAAAACTTGTCTTATGACTTGTGATTTCAGCTTTTCTTGATGAGAAACCTCTACCTTGACTATGACCTCTACCCATTCCAGAGTTTTCTTGATCATCCTTTTCATCATCCTTCCCCTTCAGTGTCTTATCAGTTTTGCATTTGGACTTAATTACTTCCTCCCCCTTTTTGGCATCAGCAGGTAAGAGAAGAGAGACAAGCAATTCCACTAAGGCTTGGATTTCATTAAGTTGAGATTGCTGAGAAGATTGATATTTCAGAATATCATCAATCTGAGCTTGTTGTTTCTCTTGAGTCTTCTCAATATAAGCAACTCTGTCAAAGGTAGGTTGGAAGAATTTTTTCTTATCAATCTTCTGAATTTGTTCTTGCTTCATTAATTCTTCCTGAATTTTATGTATCTCTGCATGAGTAGTTGAATGAAGTCCTTGTAGATTTTTAGTACTCAATGCAGTGACTCCAAGCTATGTTTTGAAATCATCAATGATTAACATCTCATCAGCTTTTGTCAAATGCTCAGCAAGATTCTTTGCAGATGGAACACAGGTAACTGAGTTCCATTCCTTAGTCCACTCCTGTCCTGCAGGAGTTTCACTCCAAGGCACTGGTGCTTCCCTGGTAACAAACTCCTTAACTAACTCAGATTTAAGAACAGTTTGTTGAGGGGCATGTCTTGAAGGACCTGCTTCATCAACATCTGCATTTGGAACAGCATCACAAGTATCTCCATCATTTACAGCATCAAAACTTTCAGAATCAGCATCTTCTGATAAAACAACAGTATGAGAAGCAATTGAGGCTTCAACATCATCCTCTAAGTGCTGATCTGGATCTTGGTTCTGATCAACAGCCATATCCTGATCCTCACCATTAATCTGATCATCATCATCTAGATGCAGAGAAGGTGTAGTAGATAATTCTGGAGTTTGAACAGTATCAGTAACATGTGTTGTTGATGGATTAGTTGCTGTTGGAGCTTCTAAGTAAAGCACTTCAGGCACAACCAAGTTCTGGATATCAATGTTAGCACTTGTGCCTGGATCAACAGGAGATACAGACTTTTGAACAGGAGACACATATGGTGTGTTGGCCTTTTCAGTAGCAGCTTCCTGAGTTGGAGTTGATGGAGAAGTAGTGGCTTTAGCAAATTCTGGTTCTTGTGAGATCAGAGATT
The DNA here is from genome assembly GCF_009905375.1 of Apium graveolens. NCBI lineage: Eukaryota > Viridiplantae > Streptophyta > Magnoliopsida > Apiales > Apiaceae > Apium > Apium graveolens. The sequence goes on from NC_133652.1 coordinate 88,186,188, forward strand.
CCTGATCTCCTTCCTTAGCTGCTGCTTCCTCATCATCTGAAACTGGTCTTTTAGCTCTCTGTTTCTTGTATCACTTTGAAGGTGGGGATTCCTTGGGAGTTTCAGGAGAAGTCATTTTTCTAAGTCTTTTGAGAAGCTTAGATCCCCCAATTCCAGAATCCTTCTGAGAATTAACTTTCTCAGCTTCTTTGACAACAGGTTCTGATGTAGACACCTGTTCCTCACTGTCATATTCATCTCTCAAAACAATCCTCCTTCTCTTCTGAGGTGTTTGAGGAACAGTCTTTGTCCTCTTAGGCTTGGAAGATGAAGGCTTCACAGTAGGTGCTGAGGATGAGGGTTGAGCTGTCTGGGAAGTGGAGAGATATGATTTGAGATATGTTCTGAGGGATGGTTGAGTAGTATGAGTGATATGTTCTGTTGGTTGCTGTGGTGTTTGAGATGTGGTGGTAGGTTGGATATCAGGATAAACAGATCTATAGGTGTCAGGATCAGCATTTACCAAATCTGTTTTATAGACTGAGGAATCTGTAAAGGTCTAACCACCCTTTTCTTAAGATCAGCATTTACAAGGTCATTAAAGACTCATTTTGCAATTTTGAATGGTGAAATTAAGGTACTAGCTAGTTGAGGGGGATTAGTACAGCAAAAGTTATATATAAGCTGACAGAATCTAGCAAAATAAACTACATTTCTATCTTCTGTCATCCTATCCCCTATGAAACCTAACACAACATTTACAAAATCGAAATGAGTTGGTTAATGATTGCATACCCGATGTGCTGACTCATTATAGGGATTACATCAAAGTTGGAACACTTATTCCCAAAAGCTTTAGTGATGCAGTCAAAGAAGAAGCTCCATTCCTTTCTGATGTGAGCCCATTTCAACTGCCCAAGCTTAGCCAAACTCTACTCATACCCCATGTAACACCCCCAGATCCGGGGTCAGGGATCCGGGTTGTCACGAGTTCCATTTCCCTTAATAATACTTAATCTTAACAATCAACCAACTACTGTGTACTGTATACTGTGACCCCACAATACACACACACACACACATCACAAGTTATAGTCTCAGAGATGAAAACCAAAAATATCACAAGTCATTTATTCCACAATTATAAACCATTTCACCTTAAAAGGGATTCTGAATAATTTACATATTCTTTGCCATTATTACAATTCATAATATACATAAGTCTGGTTCATCAATAGTTGAAGCCTAGCCTATTGGTAGTTCCTACCTCAGCCACGGCGGCATCAACGCTTCCAGAAAACTGCGGAACGTTTCCTAACCGCTTGCGAATTAGAAGCTTGGTCTTGTTCATCTTTTCTATCTTTTGTTGTGTGATGAAAGAAGAAAGCAAGGGTGAGCGACAAGCCCACCAAAATAATATGCATAATAATTAACAATATATGAGCATTCTCATAGTACTCATGAAAGTCTTGGTCAAGAAGAAATGAACCAAGTTTGACCTCTTAATGCGACGAAGTCGCAAAATATTCAGTATATATACTTATATACTTTTCAAAATCTTTGAAATCCTCTGCCATGTATAATATACACAGAGTTCCAGTTTATAACTGTATAAAAATATCGTTGCAAGGTGATCTCATATATTTAACCTTGTCTCAACATTTTTCTAAAAATCTTTGTCATGCATAAGATAATCATTTACTAGATATAAGTTGAAAGGATGAAGTTACAAGATACTCCAATATACTTATATCCTTTCCGAATACTACTTGAACTACCACCGTTCAAGGTATAAATAGTTCATCACATATATGGAGCTACAAGGCATAACTTGTATAGAACCAATCTTTGAAATATCATTCAAAAGAAATGAAGTTACGAGATACTTTATTTGATGGAAACATCATTTTGAAAACTCGACCCTGCCAACACTCAACAATCGCCCAGCCATAGCCTTTCTATCGAAGTGCTCTGGGTAGTGTTGCAGAAATATCCAACTGGATGATGAACTCATTATGGGAGTTTACCGCGCCAGGAAGACCACTTACGATGATCAGTCGTAGTAGTGCAACCCCACCATTTTCTACATGTAGAGGAGAACAGTCGGATTTACTTGTCAACCGAACACTGGACTCCTAAGGAATGGACCGTCTTAGCGGAACTTCCAGGCCATTTGGGCCAATATAATTAGGCTGGGCCGGCGCCACTCGACCACTTACGCCACTCCTAGTTCCGATGAAATCCATGACTCTGAAACGTAAAGCTCGTCCCCTCTTTCCCCAAGTAGAAACTTGTTGATACGGCTCCACCAAGAAGTCGTATCTAGTTGGAAAGGAAAACTCACCGATACTTCCCAGGCGATGCCTGTTAATGGATTAACTTGTTCCAAGAATTTTACTTCCCGAGTGTTGGGTAAGTAATCAAAAACTCTTTTATCAAAATAGCAACCTTGTTGCGAATATAAAACACACCATAGAGCCAGATCCCTCAGGTTTTGAGCGAGTATTTAAATCCCTTTCAAAAGGAGGATCTTAAATATAAAAATGAGTTTTGGGATCCGCCCTAACTTTTAAAATCATTTTGAAGACTCGAAAACATTTTAAAGAATGTTTAGAGTAACGCTGATTTAATAAAATAAATCAGTCCCAATATGTTAGAAAGTATCTGAATATTATTATTTAAATAATATTCCCATAAGGATGATCCTTATAAAAATAATCGAGGTAGGAGTTTTAAAACTCATACTTGAAATGAATACAATAACCAAAGATATACTTATACGAAAGTATGATCTTTATTTGAATAATCGAAAATAAGTTTAATTATCGAAACATTATTCTTTAATAAAATAAAGAATATTATTTAGTAAATAAGCGGAGTCATAAGTCCTCGAATGAATATTCAAAAATAATATTCATTAAATAAAATAAACGGAGTCATATGTCCTCGAATGAATATTCAAAATAATATTCATTAATTTGAATAAACGGAGTCATAAGCCCTTGAATGAATATTCAAAATAATATTCATTAATAAAAATAAAGTTATCGAATAAACCTTATTCGATTCATAGTTTTGAAAACTATATATATATATAAATAAATAAATAAATAAATATATATATATATATATATATATTATACTCGGGAACATCGACTCCCGGTTTTAGAAAATGTTCACCTTTGGGTCCCCTATACTAAGGGTATACGCAATTACTGCTTATCTCTAGCATAGGTATTATGTAACTAATAAGCATTTGAATCAACAGATATATCAAGATTATGAAACAGACATGCATATATACCATATCACATGCTCCAATATATCACAAGATTTGCTAATTAACCATCATGCATCTATCACAAGATAATGCATATACATATATACATCACAACAACAGTATAACGGGTAGAAAACTTGAATGAGCGACTGGGGGTGATAAATGGATTGGGACGAGTCTGGTAACCTATAAACAACATATAAGTTGGAATTAAACCAAAGTCGCTTATGAATCTATACTTTAACCAATTAGACCCTAACGTTCGCTTTTGCGCTTAACGATTCACTTAAGTCGCTCGAGTACCCTCGGCTCCACCATTTTTAATAAATTAACCATTAAGAGTTTTAAGGAGATTCTTTCGCGAGTGCCTTACCAACTGCCTAATACACTTTACATAAATGTCTCATACTCCAATTAGTCCTTGAAGGTCTTTAACCTATGTTTCAAAGTAAGGCGAGGGGTAATGGTTCGTTCGTGAAACGCCGTTACTTAAAATGGTCGTTTCTCCTAAACCGTACATCGTATTTAAACGAACCACATATCAAAACGAAGTTCGTAACATGAAATATCTAATCATGGCAATGTTTAAAACCTAACAGTGAGTTCTCGGGTCCTGATGTTAAGAACAAAATAGTCTAAAGTAAATCGGACATTACGACGACTATGTTTACGCGATTACCAAATTTTATCCTACTCCAAATCAACCACAATTCAATCACAATTCAACCATACAACCAAACTCCATCCATACATTACTAAAACAGCCCCAACACCTCAAGTTCTCCAATTTATATTATTCTCAAACATGAACTAAAACTATTCTTAAGTTCATTAACTAATAACCAAGATTTACAACTCCAAAAACATCACAAAACCAACTAATCTCTACATATTCAATCACCATGCTTCTCATGAACTATCCTACTCATAATAAGCTCTTAATATTCAATAAAAATGCTAGGTTAAGATATTATACCTTCCTTGGTGAGTGAGAGTAACTAAGGAGCTTGGAATCACCCTTGAAAGTCCTTACCAAAGCTTAATCTAACCAAAAACACAAGATCAAACAATTTAAATTTCTTGAAAACACTATTCACTCTCTTCTTAAATGATTTATTGAAAGAGATTGTGAAGGAATTTGGAGCTTCAACTCCTAGGATAGCCATAACCAATCATAAGGAACCTTGAATAATTACCTTGCAATTTAACAATGGTCGGATCTTGGATTTTAAAATTTTCCTCTTTGGAAAAGAAGAAAAGCCGAGAGCTTTGTTGCTTGAAATGAAGTCAAGATGTGTTTTTGTGTTTGTGATTTGTTTTTCTTGGTTTCTAGGTTTTTGTTTTGTTTAATTACCCTTTTAACCATATAAAATTGTGTGGTTACTAATCAACCACACTTCCTTCCTTTTTGGTCATGCTTAGGTCATCAATCTTATGTCATCTTCCCATGCTTGTCCTCTTTTTATTGGTTTGATGACATCATCCTCACTAACCTCTTTGATTAGCTTCTAATTACTTGGCTAATGGCCGCTGATCTGTTATACGGTTCGCTTAACTTTCGTTCTCGTTTATCGTTTGAGGGATCATACCCAGGATCTCATTACTTGGGTTCCCTGAACCTTTCTCAATACATTATGTTCCTTTTATGATCCTCTCTTATAATCCTTGAATTTAAATCATTTTTATCCTGTTCCCTTATACTCAATTCTTTCGGTATCTGGTGGATTTTCGGGAAAAATCAAAGTGTTCGAATTTGGATTCTGACGATCTTTACATACACTTATATCCCATATAAAGTACTAATAAGATCTCAGAATAACAATAGAAGAACCCCTACATAGTGTGGTATGGAAAGTTTTCTTATTCAGCATAATCAGCAAAACACTATTCATAAGGGTTACTAAAAGTTCAAACATTTGGGGTTATTACACCCCAAACTGGCCATTAACTCCTGAAGAGCTGATTCCTCTGGGGTTGAAAATGTACATCCTTCTGGTAAATGTAGGGCTTTGTGAATTGTACCAGGAGTTACCACATGTGTAGAATCATCCACTTCGAAAACAATACTGGGAGTACCATGTGTACCACCATTATCAAAGTGCTCAGTCCGCCAAAATGTCAGAACTTGTTGGCTCGAAAAGACTGAAGGCTGGGTCAAAGCATACCCAATTTCACTGTGTGCAAGAAGATCTTGCACAAAATGCAACTCGGACGGAGCTTCAGCATGATCAAGAATTGCAGCATAGTTATTTGGAACAAACTTAGCTCCATCAATGATTAAATCCTTAGGTGCCATGAGAAAAATTTAGATTTAAGAGTGCCTGTTAGGTGTTTGATAAAGTGTCTGTATGAAAAACCAATGTCAGGAGATGAGAGAGAGTAAAAGCAAAGAAAGAGAGATAAAGTGTAAAAGTAAATAAAAGATTCTTTAATCTTCTCTCTCTCTTACTTATACTTGTAAAAAAATATAACCGTTGGACACCTGTCAGACATGCAGTATTAATGAATAGTTAATGGGCACAGGAAAACAGTAATCATTACTTACCCACTTGCAGTTTTTCAAGGAAAAACCGTTCCACTTACCCAGTTATTCCATTAAACGAGGTAAATCAATTTTAATTCAAAATTGAAATTGTTCCCACTTATTCAATTATTATTCACTGCAATTTCAATATTCTGAGAAAAATTCAAGAATGAGAATGACCACAATAAATCAAGTAAATAAGTACTGAAATTGTAAGATCAGAACTTAATTTAAATCAAAATAGAAATGGTCATCAGAACATGGATATATCAGGATTTATTAGTGCACTTAATTACAAACATCTCAGATACAAAAGCTTGCAAAGAAAAAAGAAATTCCATTAATATATCAAGAGAATACATTCATGAAATTTAAATTACATCAGAGCTTTACAAGATTGTCCTAAGCTTCTAAACCTAACATCAACAGGGGATGAAGAAAAACAGGAAGAAGAAAATAAATTTTTATTTCTTCTTCCTACTCTCGACAAACAGAGTTGCTGGCGGAGAGCTTCCCGCCTTTCCTCCTCCAATCGCTCCAGATGGCGATGGTAGTCCATATAGAAGAACAGGAGGTGGGTGAGTACCTCCTGGGGAACTCAGTCCCATATCTCATCAGGAATGGCAGTGACATGCCATACCTGCTGCCAGGCTTCACAGCTTAACTCCATGTTGAAGGTCTCATAGTTTAAAAACATATTGTAGTTAACCATGATGTTGTATATAAGAGGGAAAAGAGAGTAAGTGTTTGAGGAAAGAATTAATGTATAGGCTGATGTGAAGTGTTCATTTATATAAGCAAGAGAATGCCAGGAGACTCAAAGAAATTTAATGCTGATAGGTAGAATTAATTCTACCTCGTCTCCCTAGACTTGGGAAGACGAAAAACAGTCATTGGAAGTGTAAGTCAGGGTTTAATGTGCACAAGTAACAAGTAAAAAAAACTGTGCATTACGTGTACCACTATCCCTAATAATATTGACTGTTAATATTCTACCCAAACATATTCTGATTTAAAATGAGACTGTAATAACCCCAATTTTTGGAAATTTTGAAACCCTTATGAATAGTGATTTTGCAGATTATGCTGAATGAGAAAACTTTTCATGCCACACTATGTAGGGGTTCTGTTATTAATCTTCTGGGATATTATTAGTACTCTATGTGGTATATAAGTGTATGTAAAGATCGTCAGAATCCAATTCCGAACACTTTGATTTTTCCCGGAAATCCACTAGATACAGAAAGAATTGAGTATAAGGTAACAGGATAAAAAGGATTTAAATTAAAGGATTATAAGAGAGGATCATAAAAGGAATACAATATATTGAGAAAGGTTAAGGGAACCTAAGTAATAAGATCCCGGGTATGATCCCTCAAACGAGAAACGAGAACGAAAGTTAAGCGAACCGTATAACAGATCAGCGGTCATTAGGCAAACAATTAGGAAGTTAATCAAAGGGATTAGAGTGGGTGATGTCACCCAACCAATGAGAAGAGGACAAAGAGGGAAAGATGACATCATAGCATGACATAAGCATGACATGGGAAGGAAGGAGATGTGGTTGGATTAGAACCACACAAAGTTCAAGGCTAAAAAGGTAATTAACTAAAACAAAAACAAAACCAAATCAACCAAGCCAAACAAATCATTTTCATCAAAACACAAAATCATTTCTCTCATTCAACCAAGAACTTGCTCTCGGCTTTTCCACTTTTTAAAGAAAGGAATTTTCAAAATTCAAGTTCAAGGCTTCCTAAATTGGTAAGATAATTCCCTAGTCATCCTTATGCATAGTTATGGCTATATTATGAGTTTAAGCATCCCATTCATTCTCTATCTTCTCCAATAAATCAATGAAGAAGACAATGAATAGTGATTTCAAGGTTTTAACTTTATTTTTCTTGATTTTCCTTTAAGATCCAAGCATCCCTAAGACTTCTCAAGGCTTCTTAAGGCTTCCTAGCTACTCACACCACTTCAAGGAAGGTATATCATCTCCGAACCCTAGCTTTAATTTGTATATTAGGTTGATTATGGTTGTGAGGATAAAGAGTAGCTTGAAACTTGTTTGTTTAAGATTTTGGGTTGGAATGGTGGTGATTGATTTGTTGAAATCTTATGATTTGGTTAAAGAGTGTAGTATAGTTTAAATTCAAGTTTTGGATTAAGTAGATTGATTATAATGAGTTGATTTGGGGCTGTTGTAATGTAGTTTAGATGGAAGTTTGGATTGGGTTGTGAATTGGAGTTGAATTGTGGTTGTTTGAATTGGTTTAAATTTGGGAAATCGCGTAAACATAGCCGTCGTAATGTCCGATTTACTTTAGGATGTTTTTGTTCTTAACATTAGGACCCGAGAACTCACTGCTAGGTTTGAAAATTGCCATATTTAGATAGTTCATGTTATGAGCTTCGTTTTGATATGTGGTTCGTTTGATTCCGATGAACGGTTTAGGAGAAACGACCGTTTTAAGTAACGGCGTTTCGTGAACGAAACATTTCCCCCTCGCCTTACTTTGAAACCTTGGTTAAGGACCTTAAATGATTAATTGAGGTAAGAAACAATTATGTAAAGTGGATTAGGCAGTTGGTAAGGTACTCGCGAAAGAATCGCCTTAAAACTCGTAATGGTTAAATTATTAAAAATGGTGGAGCCGAGGGGACTCGAGTGACTTAAGAGAATCATTAAGCGCAAAGCGAGCGTTAGAGTCTAAGTTGGTTAATGTATAGATTTACAAGTGACTTTGGTTTAATTCCAACTTACTTGTTGCTTATAGGTTACCAGACTCGTCCCGAGCCATTCGTAACCCCCAGTCGCTCAGGCAAGTTTTCTACCCGTTATACTGTTGTTGTGATGTATATAAGTATATGCATTATCTTGCGATAGATGCATGTTGGTTAATTAGCAAATGTTGCGATATATTGAAGCATGCTGATATGGTATATATATGCATGCCTGTTTCGTATTTTTGCCATATATATCTGTTGGTTCAGTTGATAATACCTATGCTAGAGAATAGCAGTAATTTGCATATACCCTTAGTATAGGGACCCAAAGGTGAAAACATTTTCTAAAACCGGGAGTCGAGGATCCCGAGTAGATTTTATATATATATATATTTTATATATATATATGGTTATAGTTATCAAAGCTATTAATCGAATAAGGTTTATTCGATAACTTTATTTTATTAATGAATATTATCTTGAATATTCATTCGAGGACTTATGACTCCTTTATTTTATTAATGAATATTATCTTGAATATTCATTCGAGGACTTATGACTCCTTTATATTATTTATTGAATATTACTTGGATATTCATTTGAGGATATATGACTCCTTTATTTTATTTAATGAATGTTATTTATAATATTTGTTAGGAATGTATGTGCATTAGTTTGATGATATGTTTAACAAAATACTTAAGTAGAAATTTAGTGTCTGTAGCCTCAACGGATAAGACCACTTTGGCTATCCGTTGATGGTGTAGCTTTACTTAGAAATAAGTCTAGTGTTGTAGCATATTTCAGTCTCTGTATTTAAAATGTAATTCTTGGAAGTTGAGAGAAACTATGAGTCATGTTGACTACTAGATGATATGCAGATAGGAAGGCCAATTGTAAATACTTCATGCCTTGTAATTTTGTATAAGTGAAGTGGTATCAACGGATGACTTAAAGACCTTCAACGGATGAGAAGCTAAGCTTCAACGGATGTCTCTAAAGCTTCAACGGATAAAGTCATCAACGGATAACATCCTTCAACGGATGAGTGCATCAACGGATGAAAGCTTCAACGGATAACATCCTTCAACGGATGATGCATCAACGGATGAAAGCTTCAACGGATGTTCTGATGATTAGCCATTGATAAGGGGTAGTTGTACCTACAAACAGAGGCACATGGGTTGATAGAGACAACTGAGATGTGGTAGCCGAATTTCAGGAACAACAGAAAAAGCAGCCGTTCTTCTCTAGTACAAAGATGCAATAGTCAACAAAGTACTGGAGTGAACAGGAAAAGAAGCAAGTGAAGATCTTATTTTATTACTGTATTTTATATTGTTCTTCACTTGTACACTTGGTAATATATAAACTAAGTAGAAGCTAGTAATTAGATGTGAGATTTTCCAGAGCTGTTTAGAAAAATATTGAGAGAAAATTCATCTAGTTTGTACTAGGATGCAGCTGTGATCAACATTGTTTAATCACAGATTTTCTAAAATACCATCTCTGGTGGAACAACAAATCCACCAGAAAAGTTTTTAAGGTCTGTTATGTTCTTTACATTTGTGCTTGAATATATATCTGTCTGTATTAGCTTAAAGCAATTCACACACTTGTTCTTCTTGAACACACAACTTTCATAAACTGCTCAAAACTTGAAAAAGTTTTGAGATTTACATTCAACCCCCCTTCTGTAAATCTCATTGTTAGTCCACTAGGAATAACAATATTCATTCGAGGTATTATGACTCCGTTTATTATTTATTAATATTCTTTATTTTATTAAAGAATTATGTTTCGATAATCAAACTTATTTTCGATTATTCAAATAAAGATTATACTTTCGTATAAGTATATCTTTGGTTATTAATATCCATTTCAAGTATAAGTTTTAAAACTTCTACTTCGATTATTTTTATAAGGATTATCTTTATGAGAATATTATTTAAATAATATTCTTCAGATATTTTCTAATATATCGGGGCTGATTTATTTCATTAAATCAGCATTACTCCAAACATTCTTAAAAATGTTTTCGAGTCTTCAAAATGATTTTAAAAGTTAGAGCGGATCCCAAAACTCATTTTTATATTTAAGATCTTCCTTTCGAAGGGGATTTAAATACTCGCTCAAAACTTGAGGGATCCGGCTCAGTGGTGTATTTTACATTCGCAACGAGGTTGTTGTTTTGATAAATGAATTGATTACTTACCCAACGTTCGGGAAGTAAGTCCATCTATTGAGTCGGCATAAGCGACAGGCCGGGGTACGGTCTATCAAAGTGTAAGTGGCTGGGTGGCAGTCCATCAACGCGTAAGAGGCCGGGTGGCGGTCCAGCACAAGGTCCTTATGTGGCCAGGGTGATGACCGGTGGGGGATTCATCCATCTACTAGTAGAAAAAGGTTACTTATTGGTATCTTTGCCTGATCAGCAAGATATCAGGTTTATGCCAAAATTCTTTTCTTTCCAAATTTATTGGATATTGCAATTCTGTTCATACTTTACATGACAGAGGTTTTCAGGAAACGTATGTATATATATAGGTGTATATATATATCGGGACTTAATGAAGTATCTCGTAACTTCATTTCATTCAATAATATTTCAAAGATTGAATCTATTCAAGTATTATCTTGTAGTCTCATCTATGTGATGAACTTTTGAACTAATTATAACTTGAACGGTGGTAGTTCAAGTAGTATTTGGAAAAGATATAAGTATATTGGAGTATCTTGTAACTTCATCTTTTAAACTTATATCTAGTAAATGATTATCTTATGCATGACAAAGATTTTCAGAAAAACGTTGAGACAAGGTTAGATATATGAGATCACCTTGCACCGGTATTTTTATACAGTTATACACTGGAACTCTGTGTGTATTATGCAGGGAAGAGGACTTCCCATATTTTGAAAAGTATATATGTATATATATATACTGAATATTTTGCGACTTCATCGCATTAAGATATCAACTTGGTTCATTTCTTTTGACCAAGACTTTCTTGAGTACTATGAGAAGGCTCATATATTGTTAATCATTATACATATTACTTTGGTAGGCTTGTTGCTCACCCTTGCTTTCTTCTTTCATCACACAACATCAGATAGACAAGATGAACAGGACCAAGCTCCCAATTCGCGAGCGGATAGGAAACGTTCCGCAGTTTCCTATAGGCGTTGATGTCGCTGTCGCTGAGGTAGGAACTACCAATAGGCTAGGCTTCAACTTTTGATGTACCAGATTATGTATATTTATGAATTGTAATAATGGCAAAGAAATGTAAATTTATTCAGAAACCTTTTTAAGGTGTATTGGCATATAATTGTGGAATAAAATGACTTGTGATTATATTTGGTTATTCATCTCTGAGACTATAACTTGTGGTGTGTGTGTTTATTGTGGGGTCACAGTACAGAGTAGTTGATAATTTATTAAGATTGGGTGTTATTAAGGGAAATGGAACTCGTGACAACCCGGATCCCCGACCCCGGATTTGGGGGTGTTACAGAAATGGTATCAGAGCGAAGCGTTATAAACCTCAAAGATGATGTGACGTTAAGATAATAAGCTCACTAAGATAATAAGAACTCTTGCCAAGTTCATAGTCGGACTACCTAACGTAGTACTGACAGTTAAAACCCTTATGGGAACCCTTATAAATATAGTGATAGAAGCGTAGTTCGTTATCATATATGGTAGCGGGACTCCGAACCCTGAGGTTAAGGAGCAACAACGCGATGATGTTTTATTAAGTTATTGGAGATCAGATTGTGGACCCGATAGAGCGTCCTAACACGGGACCGGATGATGTTCATATTGAGGATGTAGCGGTTGAGGATGTTGTCCTAGAAGGGAATTATCGCTAAGAAGGATCCTGTGAAGGATCCCGACAAGAATGAATAAAGGACCACTGAGGAATTGATGACCATGGTTAGGTCGACTACCAGAGGTAGGATTAGTCGGTCACTACCGGAGGTTTGTTCAAGTTTGTAAAGATAGTAGCCCCCTTTAACGCGGCTTACTCGTAAGACTGAGAAGTTGAATGGACAGAGAAATACGAGAACAACTTTCAAGAACCGAAATAAAGATTGGTGACGGCCCCTATGATGGCGTTGCCGGATGGAAAAGGAGATTTTGTGATGTGTAGTGACGCTTCGCATAAGGAATTAGGGTGCTTCTTATACAGCGCAACAAGGTAATCGCATACGCGTCAAGACAATTAAGGGAATATAAAATTCGATATCCCCACCCATGAGCTTGGGCTCGTGGCAATAGTTTTGCCCTAAAGATTGGAGGCACTACTTGTATGGAGAGAAGTGCGAGATTTACACAAGCCATAAGTGCTCTAGTACATTTTCACGTAGAAAGAGCTCAACATACGCCAGAGGAGGCGGTTAGAGCTAATCAAGAATTATGATTGGAAGATTCTTTATCATTCGGGGAAAGCCAATGTGGTGGCTGATGCCCTTAGTAAAAAAGATGAGATCTTAGATGAAAGCTAGTTTGAGGAATAAGATTTAGAGCAAAACCTGAACGTGATAGGCAGGGAGTTCGCCATCAAGATAGAATGAACCCATAACATAATGAAGTGGAAAATGAGGATTTTAACGTATAAGATAACCCCAAGTATGAGAGAAGGATGAAACATTTCATACTAAGGAAACAGAAAGTCGAGTAAGGAAAGGAGACCCGAGACGGTACTCCTATACGGCAATTTATGGACCTGTCTAGACAGAACTTAGACTATTATCCTCAACCACCACCCTGAGGAAATAATGTGGTGAGAAATTCTTTCAGGACCTTTAAGTCGCTAAGCTCTCCGAGTTCTAAGGAACAAGCTGACCCAGTCGAGGCAAGAGCCTGGCTAAAGGAAATATAGGAATCATTTGAGATTCTAAATGATTGACGAACCACAAAAGACTGTTTTTGTCACTTACCCTCCTAAGAGAGAGACCACCCGCTAGTGAAAGGCCAAGGAAGGCACGGAGCAAGAGATTATAATAAACTGATTTAAGTTCAGTCAATTGTTTACAGGAAAGTACTTCCCAAGGTTATGACGATAGTGTAAAAGCTTTAGAGCCAGAACAAAGGCGGACGAGTATGATGAATTATGAATCTAAGTTGTAAAAGTTGTCAAGATTCGTTCTGAGGACACGAATCCAGAATGACGGGATGTTTGAAATCAATGCTTATGTTGTGATTGGTTTGTGAAATAATGATAAGAGAAAGGAAAATAAAAAGAAACTGAAGTGGAAATGAATATAAAGGCAATAGAGTTTGAGGAATGATAAGGGAGTTGGGTATGAGGAAACCCTAAAGACTCGTAGCAATAGAAATAGAAAAGTATGTAATCGTTAGGATGAGGGTGATTCACCATGAGTTAAAATTGATGGTTGAAGGCATAAGAGATACATATATTTTATCCCCTGTAAGTTGGGAGGATTCGAGGAAACCTTGAGATAGTTCGAAGGATAAATAATGAGACGCAGATAGACTGAGGAGACAAGGAAGTAAGAAATTAGGAAAATTGGATGAAGGAAGTGACCTTCAAGAATGTGAAGTGTAAGATCGGTGGCTCGATACCCAGAAAGGGAGACGCCAGATATGAAAGATATCCCAACATTGAGGTGACTGTTGAGATAAACAACAAAAGTAAATAAGGAATTATTAAGAAGAGGTTCACGTTGAACACGACCAATATCTTCCAGATCATCCTTGTTATCATTACCAAATTAGGCAAGAAAAGCGGATAACCGTTGTTATCTTTTGGAGGCCATATTGATTGACCTCATTTTGAATACAGATGTTATTATGAAACTAGGCATATACTATCGAGGTGGGAATGATTGAATAAGACACCCTTATCAGGGATATATGACTTGATTTATCCAGGGAAGGATGCATGTATTTTTTTTAAAGGTGGAATTAAGGATAGAACATCGGTAACTTAAAATGAATCCTAGGGAAATGCATAAAGGTTGGCATTTCACCCTTAATAGGGACAGTATGAGTTTTTACAGTATGAATTGGAAAAGATTAAGGTAATAACGACCTTTAAGTATCAGTGAAGAATTTTTTTTTTTCAGAAGCATATAGATAATGGTTCTAGTATTAGTAAAGGGTATTTTGATATGCCCTGTGCCTAGGGTGTACCTGATGAAGGATTTAAGGACAACCTTAGAAGTTTTACAAGGAGAAAGGTAAAATTCAAAATTCTCAAGAATAGAAATATTGATAAAGGAAATATGACGTAATTATAGTGATGCCAAGTGAGGCACGTGTTAAACCACGAGAAAGTAGGGATCGAACCAGTAAAGGTCGAAATTGTTCAGGGCAATTAGGACCTAAGATAAAAGATGTTCTAAGTATGATTGAGAGTCAGTCGTGACAGTGATTAACCTCTAAAGACTGAGGCAATAACTTATGGAAAAATGGTGATATTTTTTTTTACTTATCAGATTTTAAGGAAAATATCTTCATATAAGCTGTGATTGAAATGAGGTAGAAAATTATTTGGAGGTGGTTAAAATGACATTGACTGTAAGGAAATTTTACTATCAGGAAAGGCCAAAGAGGTGGCCGACACTTTAAAGGTAAGAGGATAATTATAGGCGCTTGTGCCAAAAGAATACAGTGATGATGGTTAAAGCTATGAAGGTTGTATTATGGTTTGGAAGATTGACATTCCTTCTGATGACTGTGCAATACCCAACCGTAATAGTAGTTGGTAAAGGTTTAATTCGTGTAATCGCCATGAGCGGGCTATCTATCTCAGAAGATACTATCTTGAGATAAGCCAGGACCATGTTTCAAAAAAAAAAGGACTAGACGAACCTTTGAGTTAAGTCTTCTATTTAAGGCATATGATTAAGAATGGTATTAACCTGCTATCGTTGCTTTGATTGAAACTCTTCTGCAATTTTATCTGCTTCATGTCATGAATATACGCCAGGATCTGGAGTGTTCTCCATGAATCATGAATGGTGATTATGTTAACTCCTTAGAAGTATTCTATACGACATGTTCGGACTCCGTATGGTTAGATATTAAGATTTCATGGAAACTGAATGACGACAGTAAGTCAGTGGTGGACAATAGTAGTGCAGCAATGATTCTGCGAGTAATGAGTCGATTACAACCATGAGAGTTGTATTGGAATGGATGTTGAGATTAAGTACCACTAATTGGGTCGTGGTGATGTATAAGTTATCATTGAATAGACTAATTAAGTAGATTATTTACCTATTGAATATTTATTCCTCCTTATCAATTGAGGGTCGTATTACTATATGAGGAAGGTTGCGGTGCAAACATAGGATTCTAGTAACGATGATGTCTAGAATGAGATTCCAGATTCGATTTTCGATGTTGAGGGAGTTTCAAAGGTGATTGAGTATAAGCTCGAGGAAGAGCATGGGTCCGTAGAATGATGGGTGGAATAATAAATATTTAGGCATGTGAAATACGATGCTAAAATACTTGATGTTGATATAAATACACATATGTTTTGTTCTCCTATGACAAACCTCTATAGTTCAGAGGTAGGTTCCAAGCCAGATATTCTGTGGCAGTATATTTTTTTTCATATATACAATTCTCGTCAATTCGTTCTTTTCTCTTCTTTTCATTTCATATAAACTGAGAAGAACAACCCTTCCAGAAGGGCAGGTATTGCCGAATGACTATCTATCTGTGTGATAGAAGCTGAGTAGGATACCAGCTATTGTTAAATTGCTTGTCAAGTACTAAAGGCTGGCCACCTTTTGTACTAACTATGCGATATAACAAGTGTTCATGATCATAGTGATCTCTCAATAAGTTCTTTTACTTCTATATGATTAAGCAAACCTTGGAAAATGGAAACAGCTGAAAAAGGAATAATAAAGTTGTGGTAGTATTCGGAATGGAAACACATTCGTGATACTAAGGTTGACGTGGTTATTAAAAGGTTATAGAACGCTAACGGGCAGAAGTATAACCAGTATAATATTAGGAACAGAAGGTAGTAGCGATTACGAACTGGAAAAGAATGGGTAGTGAGAAGCAAAAGCTATAATGCTAGAAACTATGATGAGAGCTGGTGCAATAGACTTGAAAGAATTTGGAATGATCACTTAACGCGGATTAAGTTATCTCACGATAATCGATCGTATGTCAATATCGAGGTATCGCCTTATGAGATCCTTGAGGGAAGACAATGTCGATCTCCCTTATGTTAGGATGAAGTTGTAGAGCGCAAGATGCTCGGACCCGCAGTAGTCCAAAGGACCAGGGATATAATAGATCTAATCAGAGGACGACTAGTAGTAACCCAAGATGGACATAAGAGGTATGCTGATTTGACTCAAAAGGACAAAGAGTATGAAATAGGGGACCTAGTAATGTTATAGGTATCCCTTGGAAAAGATGGATGAGGTTCGGAAAGAAAGGAAAGCTAGGCCCACGAATTGTTGGACCCTTGGATATAGTAAGACGTATTGGGAAGCTAGCATACGAGCTAGCCCTACCCCCGAACCTGTAGCAAGTTCATAACGTGTTCCACGTATCAATGTTAAGGAAGTGTAATTCGGATGCCAGATAAATAGGGGCATATGAGCGCATAGACATGCAACCCGACGTAACCTATATGGAGCAACCAGGAAGGGTTATAGAGTGAAAAGGAACAAGTGCTTAGGAGAAGGGTTATCAAATTAGGCAGAGTGTGGTGGTAGGACCACAATGTGGGAAAATTTACTCGAGAGTTAGAAAGTGCAATGCTAAGAGAGTATCCCTATTCATTTTCTATCTGATTCCGGGACAGAATCCTTTTAAGGAGGGGAGACTGTAATAACCCCAATTTTTGGAAATTTTGAAACCCTTATGAATAATGATTTTGCAGATTATGCTGAATGAGAAAACTTTTCATCCCACACTATGTAGGGGTTCTGTTATTGATCTTCTGGGATATTATTAGTACTCTATGTGGTATATAAGTGTATGTAAAGATCGTCAGAATCCAATTCCGAACACTTTGATTTTTCCCGGAAATCCACTAGATACAGAAAGAATTGAGTATAAGGTAACAGGATAAAAAGGATTTAAATTAAAGGATTATAAGAGAGGATCATAAAAGGAATACAATATATTGAGAAAGGTTAAGGGAACCTAAGTAATAAGATCCCGGGTATGATCCCTCAAACGAGAAACGAGAACGAAAGTTAAGCGAACCGTATAACAGATCAGCGGTCATTAGGCAAACAATTAGGAAGTTAATCAAAGGGATTAGAGAGGATGATGTCACCCAACCAATCAGAAGAGGACAAAGAGGGAAAGATGACATCATAGCATGACATAAGCATGACATGGGAAGGAAGGAGATGTGGTTGGATTAGAACCACACAAAGTTCAAGGCTAAAAAGGTAATTAACTAAAACAAAAACAAAACCAAATCAACCAAGCCAAACAAATCATTTTCATCAAAACACAAAATCATTTCTCTCATTCAACCAAGAACTTGCTCTCGGCTTTTCCACTTTTTAAAGAAAGGAATTTTCAAAATTCAAGTTCAAGGCTTCCTAAATTGGTAAGATAATTCCCTAGTCATCCTTATGCATAGTTATGGCTATATTATGAGTTTAAGCATCCCATTCATTCTCTATCTTCTCCAATAAATCAATGAAGAAGACAATGAATAGTGATTTCAAGGTTTTAACTTTATTTTTCTTGATTTTCCTTTAAGATCCAAGCATCCCTAAGACTTCTCAAGGCTTCTTAAGGCTTCCTAGCTACTCACACCACTTCAAGGAAGGTATATCATCTCCAAACCCTAGCTTTAATTTTTATATTAGGTTGATTATGGTTGTGAGGATAAAAAGTAGCTTGAAACTTGTTTGTTTAAGAGTTTGGGTTGGAATGGTGGTGATTGATTTGTTGAAATCTTATGATTTGGTTAAAGAGTGTAGTATAGTTTAAATTCAAGTTTTTGGATTAAGTAGATTGATTATAATGAGTTGATTTGGGGCTGTTGTAATGTAGTTTAGATGGAAGTTTGGATTGGGTTGTGAATTGGAGTTGAATTGTGGTTGTTTGAATTGGTTTAAATTTGGGAAATCGCGTAAACATAGCCGTCGTAATGTCCGATTTACTTTAGGATGTTTTTGTTCTTAACATTAGGACCCGAGAACTCACTGCTAGGTTTGACCATTGCCATGTTTAGATAGTTCATGTTATGAGCTTCGTTTTGATATGTGGTTCGTTTGATTCTGATGAACGGTTTAGGAGAAACGACCGTTTTAAGTAACGGCGTTTCGTGAACGAAATATTTCCCCCTCGCCTTACTTTGAAACCTTGGTTAAGGACCTTAAATGACTAATTGAGGTAAGAAACAATTATGTAAAGTGGATTAGGCAGTTGGTAAGGTACTCGGAAAGAATCGCCTTAAAACTCGTAATGGTTAAATTATTAAAAATGGTGGAGCCGACGGGACTCGATTGACTTAAGAGAATCATTAAGCGCAAAGCGAGCGTTAGAGTCTAAGTTGGTTAAAGTATAGATTTACAAGTGACTTTGGTTTAATTCCAACTTACTTGTTGCTTATAGGTTACCAGACTCATCCCGAGCCATTCGTAACCCCCAGTCGCTCAGGCAAGTTTTCTACCCGTTATACTGTTGTTGTGATGTATATATGTATATGCATTATCTTGCGATAGATGCATGTTGGTTAATTAGCAAATGTTGCGATATATTGAAGCATGCTGATATGGTATATATATGCATGCCTGTTTCGTATTTTTGCCATATATATCTGTTGGTTCAGTTGATAATACCTATGCTAGAGAATAGCAGTAATTTGCATATACCCTTAGTATAGGGACCCAAAGGTGAAAACATTTTCTAAAATCGGGAGTCGAGGATCCCGAGTAGATTTTATATATATATATTTTATATATATATGTAGTTATAGTTTTCAAAGCTATTAATCGAATAAGGTTTATTCGATAACTTTATTTTATTAATGAATATTATCTTGAATATTCATTCGAGGACTTATGACTCCTTTATTTTATTAATGAATATTATCTTGAATATTCATTCGAGGACTTATGACTCCTTTATATTATTTATTGAATATTACTTGGATATTCATTTGAGGATGTATGACTCCTTTATTTTATTTAATGAATGTTATTTATAATATTCATTCGAGGTATTATGACTCCGCTTATTATTTATTAATATTCTTTATTTTATTAAAGAATTATGTTTCAATAATCAAACTTATTTTCGATTATTCAAATAAAGATTATACTTTCGTATAAGTATATCTTTGGTTATTAATATCCATTTCAAGTATAAGTTTTAAAACTTCTACTTCGATTATTTTTATAAGGATTATCTTTATGAGAATATTATTTAAATAATAATATTCAGATATTTTCTAATATATCGGGGCTGATTTATTTCATTAAATCAGCATTACTCTAAACATTCTTAAAAATGTTTTCGAGTCTTCAAAATGATTTTAAAAGTTAGAGCGGATCCCAAAACTCATTTTTATATTTAAGATCTTCCTTTCGAAGGGGATTTAAATACTCGCTCAAAACTTGAGGGATCCGGCTCAGTGGTGTATTTTACATTCGCAACGAGGTTGTTGTTTTGATAAATGAATTGATTACTTACCCAACGTTCGGGAAGTAAGTCCATCTATTGAGTCGGCATAAGCGACAGGCCGGGGTACGGTCTATCAAAGTGTAAGTGGCTGGGTGGCAGTCCATCAACGCGTAAGAGGCCGGGTGGCGGTCCAGCACAAGGTCCTTATGTGGCCAGGGTGATGACCGGTGGGGGATTCATCCATCTACTAGTAGAAAAGGTTACTTATTGGTATCTTTTCCTGATCAGCAAGATATCAGGTTTATGCCAAAATTCTTTCCTTTCCAAATTTATTGGATATTGCAATTCTGTTCATACTTTAATGACAGAGGTTTTCAGGAAATGTATGTATATATATAGGTGTATATATATATCGGGACTTAATGAAGTATCTCGTAACTTCATTTCATTCAATAATATTTCAAAGATTAAATATATTCAAGTATTATCTTGTAGTCTCATCTATGTGATGAACTTTTGAACTAATTATAACTTGAACGGTGGTAGTTCAAGTAGTATTTGGAAAAGATATAAGTATATTAGAGTATCTTGTAACTTCATCTTTTAAACTTATATCTAGTAAATGATTATCTTATGCATGACAAAGATTTTCAGAAAAACGTTGAGACAAGGTTAGATATATGAGATCACCTTGCAACGGTATTTTTATACAGTTATACACTGGAACTCTTTGTGTATTATACAGGGAAGAGGACTTCCCATATTTTGAAAAGTATATATGTATATATATATACTGAATATTTTGCGACTTCATCGCATTAAGATATCAACTTGGTTCATTTCTTTTGACCAAGACTTTATTGAGTACTATGAGAAGGCTCATATATTGTTAATCATTATACATATTATTTTGGTGGGCTTGTTGCTCACCCTTGCTTTCTTCTTTCATCACACAACATCAGATAGACAAGATGAACAGGACCAAGCTCCCAATTCGCGAGCGGATAGGAAACGTTCCGCAGTTTCCTATAGGCGTTGATGTCGCTGTCGCTGAGGTAGGGAACTACCAATAGGCTAGGCTTCAACTTTTGATGTACCAGATTATGTATATTTATGAATTGTAATAATGGCAAAGAAATGTAAATTCGTTCAAAAACCTTTTTAAGGTGTATTGACATATAATTATGGAATAAAACGACTTGTGATTATATTTGGATATTCATCTCTGAGACTATAACTTGTGGTGTGTGTGTTTATTGTGGGGTCACAGTACAGAGTAGTTGATAATTTATTAAGATTGGGTGTTATTAAGGGAAATGGAACTCGTGATAACCCGGATCCCCGACCCCGGATTTGGGGGTGTTACAGAGACTGTTTTTAGATTTTATCCACAAATAAGTCAAGTAAAGGATCAGAGTTTAATATCAGAACTTAGACTTATATCAGAACTTAACAGTCATCAGAACATAATTTCTTAACTCAAAAAATAAAGGCCTATTTTTGTAATTCCTCACACAAATTCTGATATAGATTCTTCAGAACTTAATCATCAGATCGTTCAATCAGAACTTGCCCTCAGAATATATGCAATTTGATACATAAACTGTTCATCGAAAACAACATAGATCACCACAGTAATTTTCATCATTTATATGGAGTGTTTAGTGTGTGTATTAAGCTAAATATCAGACAAAGAGTAAAGTCTGATCCACTTCAGTACATCTTAGAAATAAGGCATAACTAAAATTTTACTAAAAACCTGTTATTATTCTGAAACCTACTATTGAATGAGTTCATACTTGAGTCCACCACACTTGTTTTGTGCTAATTTTGTGCATCTTTTTAAATTCCATTGTACAGTGGCTTCTCAGTGTAAGTGAGTCACGACTACTTATCAGAATTTATGCCATTATCAGAGTATTTCTCCAGTAATCATAGAGTGTGAAAAGTCACCAAGAAAATACTTTACTTTTCTGATGCATATTTACTTAATACCAGCAATGCACTTGGGTCGTCCCTTCCACATTTTTACTCTAGATCTCAAAGGAGTACCTGATTTTAATCCTTGATTCTTTTTCTTATTCTTTTGATAAGTGAGGTTTATCAGCACTTAGTACATTCAACAGATTTACTAGCATCAGAACTTAACAGATGAGAAGCATTATTCTAGTTTGTGACTTAGTAATAAGATAGACAAAGTAAACTCAACTAAGCTCAATATCAGAATTTGCTTGTGTTAATAGATTTCCACAGAAATAATTACTTCTAACATGGGATCTCTAGGTTATTAAAGACTACTAGGTCAGCATCTAGCACAGGTATCCTCATAGGATTGAATAGTTACAAAAACAGTCATATCACTGTCAGAGTTTAGAAAGTCATATCAGACATCATTCAGTATTTAAGCAATTTTCAATTAAGCACAGAATACACAAAGAGAGTAATTTCTGTAAATAATGATCATAAAGTCTGATGCATCAGAACAAAACTAAGCAGATTTAGAGAAAGAACCTGAAACCATGCCAAGTTCATTTACTAATCTTGTAAAAGTAGCTTCACACAGTGGTTTTGTGAAGATATCTGCTAGTTATTGATCTGTTGGAACAAAGTGCAATTCCACTGTACCTTCATCCACATACTCCCTTATGAAATGGTATCTGATGCTGATGTGCTTTGTCATCGAGTGTTGAACTGGATTACCCGTCATAGCAATAGCACTTTGATTATCACAGTAAATAGGGATTTTGAAATATGTTAACCCATAATCCAGTAACTGATTCTTCATCCAAAGAATCTGTGCACAACAGCTTCCTGCAGTAATGTACTCTGCTTCTGCAGTGGATGTGGAAATTGACTTTTATTTCTTGCTAAACCAAGAAACCAATCTGCCTCCAAAAAATTGGCAGCTTCCACTTGTGCTTTTCCTGTCAATTTTACAACCTGCAAAATCTGCATCTGAGTAACCTATTAGTTTAAAATCTGATTCTCTGGGATACCACAATCCCAGATCAGCTGTTCCTTTAAGATACTTGAATATTTTTTTCACAGCTGTTAAGTGAGGTTCTCTTGGATCTGCTTGAAATCTTGCACAAAGACAGGTAGCATACATGATATCAGGTCTACTAGCAGTTAGATAGAGTAGAGAGCCAATCATACCTCTGTAATCAGTAATATCTACTGATTTACCAGTATCATTGTCCAGTTTTGTTGCAGTGGCCATGGGAGTGGATGCACTTGAACAATCTTGCATTCCAAATTTCTTCAGCAAGTTTCTGGTGTACTTAGTTTGACAAATAAAAGTGCCTTCTTCATTTTGCTTGACTTGAAGGCCCAGAAAATAGCTAAGTTCCCCCATCATACTCATTTGATATCTTGACTGCATCAGTTTGGCAATCTTCTTGCAAAGTCTGTCATTTATAGAACCAAAAATGATATCATCAACATAAATCTGGACCAGAAGTAAGTTCTTTCCATGGTTGAGGTAGAACAGTATTTTGTCTATAGTTCCTCTGTTAAATCAACTTTCCAGAAGAAACTAGGCTAATGTCTCATACCATGCTCTAGGAGCTTGCTTAAGTCCATAAAGTGCTTTATCAAGCCTGTAGATATAATCTGGATATTTGGAATCTACAAAGCCTGGAGGTTGTTCAACATATATTTCTTCCTCCAATTCTCCATTGAGAAAAGCACTTTTCACATCCATTTGAAAGACAGTAAACTTCTTGTGAGCAGCATAAGCCAAAAATATCCTTATGGCTTCCAATCTAGCAATTGGTGCAAATGTTTCATCATAATCAATTCCCTTCTGTTGAGAATATCCGTTTGCAACCAGCCTTGCCTTATTCCTTGTAATTATGCCATCACTATCAGTTTTATTTCTGAAAACCCACTCTGTACCAACAACAGATCTATTCTTTGGTCTTGGCACTAGGGTCCAGACTTTGTTTCTTTCAAATTCATTTAACTCTTCCTGCATTGCTTGCACCCAATCAGCATCTTGAAGAGCTTCTTCCACTTTCTTTGGCTCAGTCTGAGAAATAAAAGAGTTGAAAAGACATTCATTTGAAGTAGCTGTTCTAGTTCTGACACCTGCATCATGATTTCCAATTACCAAATCAGGTGTATGTGATTTAGTCCACTTCCTTGCAGATGGAAGGTTCTCTCTAGAACTGGATGCTCCCCTATGATCCATGTTGTCTTCATTTTCATTTTCTGATGCTCCCCCTGAAATTATGCACTCTGAGTTGGATTCTTCAGAATTTAGATTTTTAGAACTATCAGAACTTGGCTTATCAGAACTTGACGAATCAGAACTTGAAGAGCCAGATGTATGTTCTGATGCTTCTTGAGATGCGGTAACATCTTGAGTATGCTCCCCCTGCATAGGTGCATCTTCCTTTGGCGTAGTCACCACAGTTTCAATAACATCAGAGTTTAATCCATTAGAGTTTGCAGTATCAGGACTTAGATTATCAGGATTATCAGTATCAGAATTTGAGTCTTCATTTTCAAATCTCAGCTGATCATGATCAATAAAATCTTCAAGTCCAGTAATTTTCTTGTCATCAAAAGAGACATTGATAGATTCCATGATGTAACACCCCCAGATCCGGGGTCAGGGATCCGGGTCATCACGGTCTTTCTTTCCACAATATCACTTCACTTAATTAATAATAATTAACCTTATGCTGTGACCCCACACTAACACACACCACAACCCGTTATAGTCTCAGAGATGAAATTGAAATAAGTACAAGTCTTTGAATCCACAATTTAAAAGTTATTACAACCCAAAATGATTACTTGATAAGTTTACAATTAAATGCCATTATCTGCCACAAGTTATAATTATACATAATTGATTTCCAAAAGTAGAAGGTCTGATCTACAGATAGATCTACCTCTGCAGCTATAGCAGCTATGATCTCAACGGGAAGGCGCGGGGTGCTTCCCACGCTCTTGCGCTGGGTCTGCTTGAGTCTGGCCATCTTTCCTAACTGTTGTTGTGTGATGAAGTAATAAAGCAAGAGTGAGCATTACAGCTCGCAAGATAATATATAGTGTAAACAATAATGCAAGTATCTAAATGGATAACTTACTATAATACTTTATCAAGTGTAAGATAATTACTTACTGGATATAAGCAAAAATAAGGGATGAAGTTACCAAATACTTCACTATACTTATATCATTTATAAAGCTACTTGAACTACCACTGTTCAAAGTATAATGAGCTTTCAACAGTTCATCACATAGATGAGACTACGAGACAAGATTTGAATAAATTAAATATTTGTAGTATTATTGAAGGAAATGAAGCTATGATATACTTCATTAAGTTCCGATATATATATCCACATATATACCTTCTTTATACAGTTCCTGGAAACCTCTGTCATGTAAGGTATGAACAGAGTTTGTAACATCCAATAAATTTTTGGAAGGAAAAAGAATTGTGGCATAAACCCAATATCTTGCTGATCAGGCAAAGATACCAATAAGTAACCTTTTCTACTAGTAGATGGACGAATTCCCCACTGGTCATCACCCTGGTCGCAATAGGACCTTATGCTGGACTGCCACTCAGCCACTTACGCATTTGATGGACTCCCACTGAGCCACTTACACTATCATGGACGCCCACTGAGCCCATGTTGCTTATGCCGACTCGATAGATGGACTTACTTCCCGAACGTTGGGTAAGTAATCAATTCATTTACCAAAACCGCAACCTTGTTGCGAATATAAAATACACCACAGAGCCGGATCCCTCTGGTTTTGAGCGAGTATTTAAATCCCCTTTAAAAAGGAAGATCTTAAATATATAAAAATGAGTTATGGGATCCGCTCTAACTTTTAAAAATCATTTTAAAGACTCGAAAACACTTTAAAGAGTGTTTGGAGTAATGCTGATTTAATAAAGTAAATCAGTCCCAATATATTAGAAAATATCTGAATATTATTATTTAAATAATATTCCCATAAAGAATAATCTTTATACAAATAATTGAGGCAGAAGTTGTAAAACTATTCATTTAAATAACATAAGCGCAGTCATTTGTCCTCGAATGAATATTCAAGTAATATTCATTAAATAATACAAAGTGAGTCATAAGTCCTCGAATGAATATTCAAGTAATATTCATTAAATAATATAAAGTTATCGAATAAACCTTATTCGATTAATAGTTTTAAAAACTATTCATATATATATATATATAATACTCGGGAGCCTCGCCTCCCGGTTTTAGAAAAAGTTCACCTTTTGATCCCCTATACTAAGGGTAAACTCAAATACCGCTTATCTCTAGCATAGGTATTATGCGACTAATAAGCATTTGAACCAACAGATATATAAATCAAGAATACGAAACATGCATGCATATATTGTTAGTGTAGGTGCCCTAGAGGCAATACATTATTCTTTTATCTTTATGTCAGTTGATCATTCAATAAATGTATTTATTATGACCTTAATTACTGCGATATTTTGTTAGCATAATAAATGTCCTTAGAATCATGATACAAATTGTATAGTTTAAGTACATGACTTGAACTTGAGATTATATAATATATCATATTCTTAAAGGTCCCTAGTCGAGTATTATTATATAGGACAATAATAATACATAGATAGACTAGTATGTTGTTTGACAAGATAACCACATCTCATTGGTTATAAGTATGGGGATACTGAAGTCAATACATAGGTACATGTGAGAGTACATGGTACTGGACAGACCCACAGTGAGATTCTTCATGTTTAATAAAGTCATAAGAAAGACTCACAGTGATAATGGTGTAACGATCCTTTGACTTGAAATCATTATATTTCTCTACGAGGATTAATATACTTTGACTACATTAAAAGTTACTTTTGATCGGGTGATGATAAAAGTGGACATCGGGTATATCATGAGTCGTATGAGAAATATGAATGATAGATAAAGGATTTAACCCTCCTATAATTAGGAGAGATATTATTGGCCTCTTGATTGAGTGAGATTATAAAAGCATGGCCATGCTCAAATAATGATTTGTTTCAATAATCTACTCATGCATCAAGTAAACCCAGATTAAATGTTGAAGAGGATGACTAAATACATGCCTCGAGTTTAATCTATAATATGTATGGTTAAAGGGATTATATTACACGGAAAAACATTAATCACGAAAGGTTTTATCTAATCACGATTTAATTATTGTTTAATTGGGTAACAATGATGTATTACTAGATACCGCTCATTGTTTATAATTTTATTAGAGAATAAAATTATTGCCAATTAAATAATAGCCTATAGGGTCGCACAAATAGAGCACTTAATGGAATAGTTAATTTAAATTATGGATTTAAATTAATTGATGATTATTTGAATTTTATTATAATTAAGTAAGACTTAATTGAGATAATATAAATTCGAATTAAAAGGAATGTTTTTGCCCATAATAATTAAGTATGACTTAGTTATTAATTAAATAATAGAAATTCGTTTTTATTATTTAATCCAATACCTACTAGGGTTGGGCTTTGCTATTATGGGCCTTTTTAATCAGTCATTATAAATAGATAATGAGAGGTTAAAGAGGCTTGAACGTTTTTAAGAAAACCCTAGCAGCAAAGAGAGGCAGAGGCAATTCAGATCGTCAAGAAGGAGGCTAGTACATCCATTCTGTAGTCAAGTTCGTGAGACGTTCTTGAAGGTGCTCGTGTGGATACCATAGAGGTGTTTCTCCGAGAGGTAGACACAAAGCGTGATAGCTAGGATCTCCGTTGAGTTCGTAAAAGTTAATCTCTTGAAAGGTATGATTCGTTATCTCCATAATCTGCCCATAATTATACATGGATCCTGTTTTTGGGTTTCGAATTTTTGTTTTATTTACGTTTATCCGCTGCGTTTTATGCCTTCGGAACCCAACAATGGCATCAGAGCTACGTGTATAAGGGGCTGATTTGGTTACGTGTTTACTGTATTTTTACAAGTATGCATGTGTGATGAGTCTGCCATGATAACAGTTATGTTATATGAGTCTGCCATGATAACAGTTATGTTATATGAATGATATGATGAATCTGTTAATGATCTATATGATGATACTAGTATGTTTAAGATCTGCCATAACTCATATGTATGCGATCTCTTAAAATATGTATACTGATACACGTTTTTGGTAACTGGGATATGGATCGTGTGTATACTGATACATGCTTCTGGAATAGTATTCTGATACATGTTTTTCTAGTATTCTGATACTTGATTTTGCAAAAATTTCCGCCATCGGGGGGCTCGCTGCCCCCCCGAACCCCCCCAGCGACCTCACCGCGGAGGTCGAACCGCGTGGTTAGGGTTTCGTTTTTAATTTGTGCTTATGACATATGCTTTACTTATTTATTATTCTTGATTGGATCATGATAAAGTGATAAATAGTATGTCATCTTTATATGATCTATCATGTTCTTTAATGGTTACTGAGCATGGTGCATAGTTATGGCCTTAAGACCTTAGTTGTAATGGTTTATTCTTTTGGTTTGTAATAAATACGACTTGCATGTCGTTTTCTATTTGTAGTTGTTTTATCTCGAATGTAACTCGAGTTCTTTTGTAAGTTCATTAGTATAATTCTTAATGTAACATCCTAGAAGGACAAGGGAAAGAGGAGGCATCCTATGGAGGCCAAGGAGACAATGGAAGCAATAGAGAAGACATATGTAATAGTTATTTTTACACCATAGATTGACCTTGATCTTTTCATTAGCCTGAAAAGATCACATAGGATTGGGCCATAACTATTGCACGTTTACTTTACGTACTTTTCATATGATGTATAAATAGTATGTGTAGAGTAGAAAAATGCATGTTTTAATTAGATTAATGATGTATGTATGTATTAGATACATCACCCATGCCATGCCTTTAAACAAGATAAAATCTGTAACGACTCAAGATTTAAAATTAACAAACGATCATGAGATTCTCGTGTTTATGAAACACGGAATAAAATACGAATTTTCTTTATTTCTGACATGGGGCGATTTTGTCAACAACGGGTTCATAGAACTTGTAAGGCTGTGGGTTTTAAGCGAGACCGATGTGACTCCTCCACTACCTGGAAATCAAACCATTGACGAGTATTGATTTGAAGTATTTTATTCAAGGAAAAATTGGGAATCTCTTTATGATGGGATCATGATCGTTCTAAATTAAAATCCCTAAGTAAAAATATTAAGTTTTAATCAGATGCTTTCCAATGAATGAACACTCATTAAATCCTAGATCGATAAGGGGAAGGGCTGTCAGTGGCAGGGGACTCCTATCTATCATGGTGAAATGCGACGAATATAAACGGTTATATTCGGACGTTGTATCATTGGGTCTAACTTAACTGAGTCATCATAATAAGGTGAATATAAACGGTTATATTCAACTATTATGAACTTAGAAGCATAGAGTTTGGTTAAAAATCTATTAGATAGATAAGATCAATTGTTGTTCACCAAATTATCCAAGAATTATATATGATATAATTGACAACTGTTGTCTACCTAAATAATCATGTTTTAAGGATACCAGTGGTTGACTTAGAACATGACGAAATATGGATCTTGGCTCACTAGAAAGATTTATGGGATATACTTTCCGAATTAATAGTTAGGGCTATTAATTTGATAAAAAAAAAAATAGTGGGAGATATATTACGAATATATCATAATCATATGAACATAAAATTTTAACTCAGACAATCTAATGTTTATTTTGCGCTTTTATTATTGTAGATACTGAGTAATGGCAAACAACACAAACACACTATCCGTACGTTCAGTCCTTGAGAAGGACAAGCTGACAGGAGGAAACAACTTCCTAGACTGGCAGAGGAATTTGAGGATTGTCCTCAGGCAGGAGCGCAAGCTTCATGTCATTGATATTCCTCCTCCAGGCCCCCTTCCTGAGGGTGCTACTGCTGATGAACGAGCAGCACGCACAAAGGATGAGAATGATGCAAATGATGTTGCATGTCTTATGTTGGCAACTATGAGTGCTGAGCTTCAAAGACAACATGTGCATATGGATGCATATACTATCAATGAGCACTTGCAAAGCATGTTTGCAAGCCAAACTCGTCAAGAAAGGTTCAACACGAGTAAGTCACTTTTTAATTGCAAACAAGGGGCGAGTGAACCAGTTGGCCCACATGTTCTGAAGATGATTGGTTACATTGAGTACCTTGAAACTTTGGGTTTCCCGATTGGTCCGGAAACTGGTATTGACCTAATCATGAATTCTTTGAACAACAAATTCACTCAGTTTGTTATGAACTACAATATGAATGAATTTGACAAAACACCTACTGAATTGTTGCATATGTTGAGAACATATGAGACCAACATGAAGACAGCTGAACCTGCTCCCATACTGATGGTGGGAAATAAAGGTAAGGCCAAAGGGAAGGGAAAATGGAAGGGTAAGAAGAAGATTGGATCTGATTCTACAACCAAGCCAAAGTCAGGTCCCAAACATGCTTTAAAGCCTAAAGGTGGTGTGGCCAAGGGTGAATGTCACTACTGTAAGAAAGATGGTCACTGGAAGAGAAACTGTCCAATTTACTTGGAGGATCTGAAGAAAAAGAAAGCAGTTCAGATTTCTGGATCAGGTATTTATGTTATAGAAGTCAATTTGTCTATTTCTACATCCTGGGTATTTGATACTGGATGTGCTTCTCACATTTGTATAAATGTGCAGGGCCTGCAGAGAAGTAGAACTCTGGCTAAGGGAGAAGTGGACCTAAGAGTAGGCAATGGAGCAAAAGTTGCTGCTTTAGCTGTAGGGACTTATTATTTATCTATGCCCTCTGGGCTTGTCTTAGAACTAGAAGACTGTTTTTACGTGCCTGCGATTCGCAGAAACATTATTTCTGTTTCTTGTTTGGACAAGAAAGGATTTTCGTTTACAATAAAGAACAACAGTTGCTCTTTTGCTTTGAATGATTTAACCTATGGTGTTGCGCGTTTATTTAATGGTTTATATGTTCTTGATTTAGATAACCCTGTCTGTAATATAGAAAACAAACGACTTAAAATAAATGACTCAAATCAAACATACCTCTGGCATTGTCGTCTAGGCCACATAAATGAGAAACGCATATCCAAATTACATAAGGATGGATACTTGGATAAGTTTGATTTTGAATCATACCAAGAATGCGAATCTTGTTTGCTTGGTAAGATGACTAAAGCCCCTTTCACTGGTAAGGGTCAAAGGGCCACTAAACGTCTGGAGCTAATACATAGTGATGTATGTGGCCCAATGCGTGTAATGGCTAGAGGAGGCTACTACTACTTCATAACATTTACTGATGATTTCAGTAGATATGGATATGTATATCTTATGAAGAACAAATCCGATTCTTTTGAAAAATTTAAAGAATACAAGGTTGAAGTAGAGAAGCAAATTGGCGGAGATGCAAGTATTAAGATCTTACGATCCGATCGTGGGGGTGAATACTTAAGCACCGAATTTAGAGAGTATTTGAAAGAGTGTGGTATTGTATCGCAACTCACTCCGCCAGGAACACCTCAATGGAATGGAGTTTCAGAGAGGAGAAATCGCACCTTGTTGGACATGGTGCGATCGATGATGAGTCATGCAGATCTTCCAATTAGTTTCTGGGGTTACGCTCTAGAAACAGCGGCTTTCACACTTAACCGTGTTCCTACTAAGAAGGTTCAAAAGACTCCATATGAGATATGGAAAGAGAAACGGTCAGGCATGAACTTTATGAAAGTTTGGGGATGTAAGGCATTTGTGAAACGTCAAGAATCTGACAAGCTTGGACCTAAATCCGAAGAGTGCATTTTTGTAGGATACCCTAATGAAACAAAGGCGTATTATTTTTATAGTCCTTCTGAGCAGAAAGTGTTTATTGCTCGAGATGCTGTCTTCATGGAAAGAGATTTTGTTTCCAAAAGAAACAGTGGGAGAACTATAGATCTCGATGAAGATCGAGAACCGCAAAATAGCATTGAACCTGAAGTGGAACAAGAGCAGAATAATGATAATGCTCAACAAACACAGGTTGTTCGTAGATCTGGTAGATTTCGCCATGAGCCAGAGAGATATGGATTTCTCATGACTCAGTGTGGTGATTTGATGCTCATAGATGAAGATGAGCCTCTCACATACCAAGATGCTATGAACAGTCCAGACTCTAAGAGATGGCTTGAAGCCATGAAATCCGAGATAGATTCCATGTACGAAAACCAAGTATGGACTTTGGTTGATCCACCTGAAGGGGTAAAACCCATAGGGTGCAAATGGGTTTTTAAGAAGAAAAAGGGCATGGATGGAAATGTTCAGACCTATAAAGCTAGGCTGGTTGCAAAAGGTTTCAAACAAATTCATGGTATTGACTATGATGAAACTTTCTCACCAGTGGCTATGGTCAAGTCTATAAGGATTTTACTTGCCATTGCAGCATTCCATGATTATGAAATCTGGCAAATGGATGTCAAAACAGCCTTCCTTAATGGAAGCCTTGAAGAGGATGTGTACATGACACAACCTGAGGGTTTTGTCGATCCAAGGAATGCTGGCAAGGTATGTAAATTGCGTCGATCCATTTATGGATTGAAGCAATCCTCTAGGAGATGGAATATCCGTTTTGATGAAATAGTCATAGAGTATGGCTTTGTTCAAAACGAAGATGAACCGTGTGTTTACAAGAAGGTTAATGGGAGCTATGTGGCATTCATAGTACTATATGTTGATGATATACTACTAATGGGGAATGACATACCTTCTCTAAAGGCTGTTAAGACGTGGTTAGGGAGCAATTTCTCCATTAAAGACTTAGGAGAGGCATCCTACATTCTAGGAATGAGGATCTATAGAGAAAGATCTAGAAGGATGATCGGTCTAAGTCAGAGCACATACATTGATAAGGTTTTGCATCGTTTTGGAATGCAAAATGCAAAAAGGGGATATGTCCCTGTGTCTCAAGGGATAACGATCTCTAAGGACCAATGTCCGAAATCATTGGATGAGAAGGACCACATGAATAAAGTTCCATATGCTTCAGCAATTGGATCTATCATGTATGCAATGGTATGTACTCGCCCAGATGTCTCGTATGCTTTGAGCATGACGAGCAGATACCAGTCTAATCCGGGTGAAGGTCACTGGACGGCAGTTAAGAATATTCTTAAGTACCTGAAAAGAACTAAAGATTCATTCTTGGTGTATGGAGGAGAAGAGAAACTCGTTGTAAAAGGTTACACCGATGCAAGTTTCCAAACAGACAGAGATGATACTGTATCACAGTCTGGTTTTGTGTTTTGTCTAAACGGAGGTGCTGTAAGCTGGAAGAGTTCAAAGCAAGAAACAGTAGCTGATTCTACAATGGAGGCTGAGTACATTGCAGCTTGTGAAGCAGCTAAGGAGGCCGTTTGGATTCGAAAGTTCATTTCTGTTTTGGGAGTGGTTCCATCGATCGCAGATCCCATTGATCTATACTGCGATAATAATGGAGCCATTGCACAGGCTAAAGAACCTAGATCACACTCCCGGGCTAAACATATACTCAGGAGATTTCACCTTATTCGAGAGATTAATGAAAGGGGTGATATACACATATGTAAAGTGCACACAAATGATAACATTGCAGACCCACTGACCAAAGGCTTGTCGCAGCAGAAGCACGATGGTCACACTAGTTCCATGGGTATTAGATATATGGGTGATTGGCTCTAGTGCAAGTGGGAGATTGTTAGTGTAGGTGCCCTAGAGGCAATACATTATTCTTTTATCTTTATGTCAGTTGATCATTCAATAAATGTATTTATTATGACCTTAATTACTGCGATATTTTGTTAGCATAATAAATGTCCTTAGAATCATGATACAAATTGTATAGTTTAAGTACATGACTTGAACTTGAGATTATATAATATATCATATTCTTAAAGGTCCCTAGTCGAGTATTATTATATAGGACAATAATAATACATAGATAGACTAGTATGTTGTTTGACAAGATAACCACATCTCATTGGTTATAAGTATGGGGATACTGAAGTCAATACATAGGTACATGTGAGAGTACATGGTACTGGACAGACCCACAGTGAGATTCTTCATGTTTAATAAAGTCATAAGAAAGACTCACAGTGATAATGGTGTAACGATCCTTTGACTTGAAATCATTATATTTCTCTACGAGGATTAATATACTTTGACTACATTAAAAGTTACTTTTGATCGGGTGATGATAAAAGTGGACATCGGGTATATCATGAGTCGTATGAGAAATATGAATGATAGATAAAGGATTTAACCCTCCTATAATTAGGAGAGATATTATTGGCCTCTTGATTGAGTGAGATTATAAAAGCATGGCCATGCTCAAATAATGATTTGTTTCAATAATCTACTCATGCATCAAGTAAACCCAGATTAAATGTTGAAGAGGATGACTAAATACATGCCTCGAGTTTAATCTATAATATGTATGGTTAAAGGGATTATATTACACGGAAAAACATTAATCACGAAAGGTTTTATCTAATCACGATTTAATTATTGTTTAATTGGGTAACAATGATGTATTACTAGATACCGCTCATTGTTTATAATTTTATTAGAGAATAAAATTATTGCCAATTAAATAATAGCCTATAGGGTCGCACAAATAGAGCACTTAATGGAATAGTTAATTTAAATTATGGATTTAAATTAATTGATGATTATTTGAATTTTATTATAATTAAGTAAGACTTAATTGAGATAATATAAATTCGAATTAAAAGGAATGTTTTTGCCCATAATAATTAAGTATGACTTAGTTATTAATTAAATAATAGAAATTCGTTTTTATTATTTAATCCAATACCTACTAGGGTTGGGCTTTGCTATTATGGGCCTTTTTAATCAGTCATTATAAATAGATAATGAGAGGTTAAAGAGGCTTGAACGTTTTTAAGAAAACCCTAGCAGCAAAGAGAGGCAGAGGCAATTCAGATCGTCAAGAAGGAGGCTAGTACATCCATTCTGTAGTCAAGTTCGTGAGACGTTCTTGAAGGTGCTCGTGTGGATACCATAGAGGTGTTTCTCCGAGAGGTAGACACAAAGCGTGATAGCTAGGATCTCCGTTGAGTTCGTAAAAGTTAATCTCTTGAAAGGTATGATTCGTTATCTCCATAATCTGCCCATAATTATACATGGATCCTGTTTTTGGGTTTCGAATTTTTGTTTTATTTACGTTTATCCGCTGCGTTTTATGCCTTCGGAACCCAACATATATACCATATCACATGCTACAATATATCGCAAGAATTTGCTAATAATCAAATATGCATTTATTAGAAGATCATGCATATACACATATACATCACAACAACAGTTATACGGGTAGAAAACTTGCCTGAGCGATTGGGGGTTACAAATGGCTCGGGACGAGTCTGGTAACCTATAAAAAACATGTAAGTTGGAATTAAACCAAAGTCACTTGTAAATCTATACTTTAACCAAATTAGACTCTAACGCTCGTTTTGCGCTTACTGATTCTCTTAAGTCGCTCGAGTACCCTCGGCTCCACCATTTTTAATAAATTAACCATTACGAGTTTTAAGGCGATTCTTTCGCGAGTACCTTACCAACTGCCTAATACACTTAGCATAATTGTTTCATACTCCAATTAGTCCTTTAAGGTCTTTAACCTATGTTTCAAAGTAAGGCGAGGGGTAATGGTTCGTTCGCGAAACGTCGTTACTTAAAATGGCCGTTTCTCCTAAACCGTACATCGGAATCAAACGAACCACATATCAAAACGAAGCTCGTAACATGAAATATCTAAACATGAAAATGGTCAAAACCTAGCAGGGAGTTCTCGGGTCCTAATGTTATGAACAAAAGCAGTCTAAAGTAAATCGGACATTACGACGGCTATGTTTACGCGATTTCCCAAATTTATACCATTCCCAATCAACCACCAATCAACCCCAATTCACAACCCAATCAAAACTCCATCCATACTACATCATAACAGCCCCAAAAACTCAACATTAACAATTTTTACTTATTCTTAAACTTGAATTTAAAACTATGCTTAAGTCCTTTACTAATTAACAAGATTCAACATTCAATTTACTACAACTCCAACCCAAACTCTAAATATGCAAGCATCAAGCTACTCTTTTACCATAACAATCAAAATCATCCTAATATAAAAAGTAAAGCTAGGGTTTGGAGATGTTATACCTTCCTTGAAGTGATTGGAGTAGCTAGGAAGCCTTAAGAAGCCTTGAGATGTCTTAGGGATACTTGGATCTTAAAGGAAAAACAAGAAAAATCAAGTTAAAAATCTTGAAATCACTATTCATTATCTTCTTCATTGATTTCTTGGAGAAGATTGTGAATGATTTGGAGGCTTAAACTTATAGGATAGCTATATCTATGCATAAGGAGTACTAGATAATTATCTTACCAATTAAGGAAGCTTGGAACTTGATTTTTGAAATTCTTCTTCTTGAAATGAAGAAAAAGCCGAGAGCTCCTTGGTTGAAGAAAGAAATGATTTTTGTGTTTTGCTTTGATTTGTTTTGGTTGGTTGATTTTTTGATTTGTTTTGTTTTGATTTCTTACCTTTTTACCATGGTAATTATTGTGTGGTTCACAATCATCCAACAATTCCTTCCTTTATGCCATGCTTATGTCATCATGTGATGTCACCCTCCCTCCTTTGTCCTTTTCTCATTGGTTGGATGACATGATCCCCACTAATCTCTTTGATTAGCTTCTAATTACTTGGCTAATGACCGCTGATCTGTTATACGGTTCGCTTAACTTTCGTTTTCGTTTATCGTTTGAGGGATCATACCCGGGATCTTATTACTTAGGTTCCCTTAACCTTTCTCAATACATTATATTCCTTTTTATGATCCTCTATTAAAATCCTTGAATTTAAATCCTTTTTATCCTATTACCTTATACTCAATTCTTTCGATATCTGGTGGATTTTCGGGAAAAATCAAAAGGTTCAAATTTGGATTCTGACGATCTTTACATACACTTATATGTCATATAGAGTACCAATAAAATCTCAGAATATCCATAAAAGAAACCCTACATAGTGTGGCATGAAAAGTTTTCTTGTTCAAAAATATCAGCAAAAACACTATTCATAAGGGTTACAAAAAGTTCAAAATTTTGGGGTTATTACAGTCTCCCCTCCTTAAAAGGATTCCGTCCCGGAATCAAATAGAAAACAAATGGGGGTACTTTTCTAGCATTGCGCTCTCTAGTTCCCAAGTTGATTCTTCCACATTATGATTCTGCCATAGCACTCTGACTAGCTTGATCACTTTGTTTCGAAGCACCTGCTCCTTCTTATCTATAATCCTTACTGGTTTCTCCACGTAAGTCAGATCTGGTTGCATATCCACATGCTCGTACTCCACTATGTGTCTGGCATCCCGATGATACTTCCTTAGCATTGACACATGGAACACATTATGAACTTGTTGTAGGTTCGGGGGTAAGGCTAGCTCATAAGCCAACTTCCCAATCCGTCTTAGTATCTCAAAAGGTCCAATGTATCTTGGGCTTAGTTTTCCTTTCTTTCCAAATCTCATTAACCCCTTCCAAGGGGATACTTTTAGTAGTACTAAGTCCCCTACTCCATACTCCTCGTCCCTTCGGGCTAGGTCTGCATATTTCTTCTGTCTGTCTTGGGCTTCTACCAGCCGTCCTCTGATGAGATCCACTATGTCTTTGGTCCTTTGGACCACCTCAGGTCCGAGCATCTTTCGCTCTCTTACTTCATCCCAGTATAAGGGAGATCGACACCTTCTTTCGTGCAGGGCCTCATAAGGCGGCATTCCGATGCTAGCATGAAAGCTATTGTTATAAGAAAACTCGATCAACGGCAAGTGATCATCCCAACTTCCTTTAAAGTCTATTGCACAGACTCTCAACATATCCTCTAGTGTCTGGATGGTCCTTTCACTCTGCCCATCCATCTGGGGATGGTACGCGGTACTTATATTTAACTTGGTCCCCGCATATTCTTGAAAGCTCCTCCAAAATCGGGAGTTGAACCTGGGGTCTCGGTCTGAGACAATGGACGCTGGGACTCCATGTCGCGTCACTATTTCCTTAAGGTAAATGTCCACCAGTCTATCGAGTGTGTATCTCTCATTGATAGGAATGAAATGAGCTGACTTTGTCAGTCGGTCTATAATCACCCATATGGCATCATGGTTGGCTTTTGTCCTTGGTAAACTGACAACAAAATCCATGGCTATATGTTCACATTTCCATTCGGGAATCTCCAGGGGTCGTAAAAGTCCACTGGGTCTCTGGTGCTCTGCCTTTACTCTTTGGCAAGTCAAACATTTGCTTACCCATTCTGCTACGTCCCTCTTCATGTTGGGCCACCAGTAATATTCCTTCAAATCCCTATACATCTTGGTGCTTCCCGGGTGAATGGAATACCTTGAACTATGACTTTCATCCAAAATCTCATCTTTAAGCTCTTGAACGTTCGGAACCCAAATCCGGTAGGAGTACCTCTTTATCCCTTTATCATCTTTCTCAGTATGGATCTCTTCTCCAGTCATTGACTCTCTGCCTTCATTCATTATTTTCTCTTGGCACAATCTGATCTTTTCCAATAACTCTGGCTGCATTGAGATCTCAAAAAGCTTTTCAGTTCCGGTTCCGGTTACCTTTACTTCTATTTCCATTCTTTCGAAATCCCTGATTAATTCCTCTGAAGTCATTATCATTCTGAGCCTTTCCTTCCTACTGAGGGCGTCAGCCACCACATTGGCTTTCCCCGGATGATAGAGAATCTCACAATCATAGTCCTTGATTAGCTCTAACCATCTCCTCTGGCGCATGTTGAGCTCTTTCTGCGTAAATATGTACTTGAGGCTCTTATGGTCTGTGAAAATCTCGCTCTTCTCTCCATACAAGTAGTGCCTCCAAATTTTAGGGCAAAAACTATTGCCGCGAGCTCAAGGTCATGAGTAGGATATCTAATCTCGTATTCCTTCAGTTGTCTCGACGCATACACAATCACTTTACCGTGTTGCATAAGCACACATCGTAATCCTTTGTGCGACGCGTCACTATATATCACAAAATCTCCTTTTCCGTCCGGCAACGCCAACACAGGGGCCGTCACCAATCTTCTCTTTAATTCCTGAAAACTGTTCTCGCATTTTTCCGTCCATTCAAACTTTTCTGTCTTACGAGTAAGTCGTGTCAAAGGGGCTGCGATCTTCGCAAAGTCCTGTACAAATCTACGATAGTAGCCGGCCAATCCTATGAAACTCCTTACCTCTGTGGGTGTGGTTGGCCTTTCCCAATTTGAGACCGCCTCTATCTTGGAGGGGTCGACCA
Source organism: Apium graveolens (assembly GCF_009905375.1). Classification (NCBI taxonomy): domain Eukaryota; kingdom Viridiplantae; phylum Streptophyta; class Magnoliopsida; order Apiales; family Apiaceae; genus Apium; species Apium graveolens. Next base: position 88,225,691 of record NC_133652.1, read on the forward strand.
ATACTCCTTCTTTATTGATCACATGTCCTAAAAACTGTACTTCATTCCGCCAGAATTCACACTTCGAGAATTTGGCAAATAACTGTTCCTCTCTGAGTATTCCTAGAGCTATCCTCAGATGCTCTACATGATCTGCCTCAGTCCTTGAGTAGATTAAAATATCATCGATAAAAACTATCACACACTGGTCCAAGTACTTCTTAAATACTCTGTTCATTAAATCCATGAAAGACGCTGGGGCGTTGGTTAATCCAAAGGACATTACCAAGAACTCGTAATGCCCATACCTGGTACGGAACGCTGTCTTGGGAATATCTTCGGGTTTAATCTTTAGTTGGTGATATCCAGTTCTCAGGTCAATCTTGGAAAAATAAACAACATCCTTTAGCTGGTCGAACAGATCGTCTATTCTAGGTAACGGGTACCTGTTCTTTATGGTTAGCTTGTTCAACTCTCGATAGTCGATGCACAGCCTCATGCTCCCATCCTTTTTCTTAACAAATAACACTGGTGCTCCCCACGGAGACACACTGGGTCTGATCATAACCTTATCCAAGAGTTCCTGCAATTGGGTAGCTAATTCCTTCATTTCTAATGGGGCTAACCGGTAAGGTGCCTTTGAAACTGGCGCCATCCCTGGAGCCAACTCAATAGCTAATTTAATCACTCTATCGGGTGGTAATCCTGGAAGGTCTTGTGGGAATACGTCTTCAAATTCGTTGACTACCGGAATATCTTGTAAGTTGGGCACCTCCTTCTGCGTGTCCACCACATAGGCTAGGTAAGCCTCATTTCCTTTTCGTAGCATCCTTCTGGCCTGGGCCATAGTCAAAAATTTATGTGTCTGCCTCTTTCCTATAAATATAACTTCTTTCTTTTCTGGGATATTTAACTTAACTTTCTTCCCCTTACTGTCTATCTGAGCATCATTGCTAGATAGCCAGTCCATTCCCAAAATTATATCAAACTCCCCTAATTTAAAAGGAATCAGATCAACACTAAAAGATTGCTCCCCTATGCCTAACTCACAGGCGGGGTGAATCTGGTTAACATGAATAATTTCATGATTGGCTATTTCTACTTGTAAGGGTTTTATCAAGGGTTCAGCCTTAAGTCTTAATTTACGCGCAAGGTCCTTTGATATAAAAGATTTAGTTTCTCCCGAATCAAATAAAACATTTGCACTGACTGAATTTAGAGAAAGGGTACCTGCTATCACATCTGAGTCTTTCATAGCATCCTGGACTGTCATGTTGAAAGTCCTCGCAGTAGGTGGCTTATTGGAGGCAGCCCTGCTCGCTCCTGAAGCTGCTGGTTTGTTCATTGGGCATTCCCTCTTCCAATGACCCGGGCGTCCACACTGATGACAAGTGGTGGTTGGAATGACGACAGGGGTTGACGAAGGGCACTTAGTTGAATAGTGACCTTCTTGACCGCACTTAAAGCAGGTTACTGGCTTTCCTTTACACTCCCCAGTGTGCATCCTTCCACAAGTGTTACAGGCTGGCAATGGGGGTCGAGACTGGTTGGAATAGGACATTCTAGACTTCTGGCCGCTCTGGCTCACATTCACGCTCATTGGCCGCTTAAACCCAGTGTTCTTTCCCGGTAGGGACACTGCTCCTCGATTAAATCTAGTTGGGAAGCTCCTTCCTGCGGAACCTCCACCCATGCTCATGCTTTTCCTCTTTATTCCCTTCTTATCTCTTTCCCTCTGCATCTGTTCACTTTCGGCTTCTAGAATTGTTGCTTTTTGCACCAGAGTGGCATAATCAGTAAGCTCAAGGATTGCCACCCTATTCTGAATCCACGGTTTCAGTCCCTGCTGAAACCTCCTAGCTTTCTTTTCCTCAGTGCTCACAAACTCCGGCACAAACCTTGATAACTCAGTAAATTTCGCTTCGTACTCTGCTACAGATAAGTTATTCTGCTTTAGCTCCAAGAACTTGAGCTCCATCTGGTTTTCCATAAACCTCGGGAAATATTTTCCCAGAAACAACTGACTGAATCTCTCCCAGGTTATAATAGCATCTGTCTCCATGTTTTTCTTGGCCTCCCACCAGTAGTTAGCCTCTCCTTTCAGAAGGTAGGTAGCAAATACAGTCTTCTGTGCCTCATCGGTACTCAGAATCTCAAAGGATTTCTCCATTTCCTTTAACCATGCCCTTGCCTCAACTGGGTCGGCTGATCCGTGGAACTCAGGTGGCTTAAGGGACTTAAAAGCCCTGAAAGAGTTTGCCACAGCATTGTTATTTCCTTGTGGGGGTGGGTTGGGTTGGGTTGACGTTCCAAGTTCTGCCTTAGTAGTTGCATGAACTGGCCCATGGGATCCATGCCTGGGTTTGGTACTGGTTGCTCAACCTCAGTTTCTCCTTCTTCAGCCTCTATCTCAAATCCCTCAACATCATATGTTTCCTCCTCCTCTTCATACAGGGAGTCATCCTGTTCAACATAATCCTCGTCTTCCTCTTCACTGTGTTCCTGGTTCCTATCATCCTGGTTATGGCTTCCCTGGTCCTCAGATCCAGGGTTCGCCCTAGTTCCAATCTTTCTTGGCGGCATGATACTGATAATTATTTGGGGAAATTCAACGTTAGGTCACAATCATACACAACATTGTGCCTTGCACAGCTCTATAATGGGGAAAATGTATCTCGCAATTCTATTATATTATGACAGTTCTAATAAGAAGTGCAGTAATAATAATGATAAAAACAGTGATCTCGTCACTAAGGAACTGAACCGAAAGGAAACAAATATATACATAATACGAGAAATACATAGTTTGATCTGGTCAAAAGTACAACAGTGCTACAGCCATCTGTCCCAAAAGTGATACACAAGAGTCTATCTGTCTAGTCAGAAAAAGGGATGCTATATACAAGTCAACTATCCCGGAAAATTGTCTCTTACCAAGGCCTCGACTAACTAGACAACTAGACTATCCCATCGTCAGTCCTGAATCACACACCGGAGCGGGTCAGCTCCCATACCCTTTCCATCGCACGACGGAAGATATAGTCGGCCTGCCGCCTGGAGATCCTACCATGCCTGTCCCCCTGGAGCGATCTGAGTCTCGCTCGGGACGTGAGCTCTATCCCCGTCAGCTCCCTCCTCAAGGATCGGGGTATAGCAGCCCTAGTCTCATAAGCTCGGGTACGCCTACCCGCCCTCTCCACATCCAACTCCCTTCTGGCCTCATCCAGCCGGGCCTCATCAACAACCACTCGGGTCCTCAGTACATCCTAAACATAGCCGTGGGCTAACAAAGACTACCTATGGGTAGGGTCGAGAGGTGGTGAATCCGGAGCCGATGGGGGTGCCTCCTCGGTCTTCCTAGGCTCGGAAGTATGGGTCTCTGAGCTGTCATCATAGGGGATCCAAGATAGTGGTGGAGGGGTAGAAGCTCTAACCACCGGGAATGAGGGTAAAGGGGTACCAGTGTACACTACCATAGATCCGACACGCTCCTCAGCTACTGGGACCTCATCCGGGTCCTCCTCATCTGAAATAGCAATGACCTCTGTCTCTGACTCCTCTGAGGGGTCCTCCTCATCCTCCTCCATCTCAGGCTCCTCCTGATCCTCGACATCTAGCAGTGCCTCATCATGCTCACGCTCGAACATCTCAGGGTCCTCTATCTCATGCGCCTACACATTAAATGAGCTAAATTACTATCATGATACTTATAAGGGTTCCCGTAAGGGTTTTAACTGTCAGCGCTACTTTAAGTAGTTCGATCATGAACTTGGCAAGAGTTCTTATTATCTTTGTGAGTTTATTATTATATCGTCGTATCATCTCTGAGGTTTATAACGCTTAGCTCTGATACCATTTCTGTAACACCCCCAGATCCGGGGTCAGGGATCCGGGTCGTCACGGTCTTTCTTTCTACAATGTCACTTCACTTAATTAATAATAATTAACCTTATGCTGTGACCCCACACTAACAAACACCACAACCCGTTATAGTCTCAGAGATGAAATTGAAATAAGTACAAGTCTTTGAATCCACAATTTAAAAGTTATTAACACCCAAAATGATTACGTGATAAGTTTACAATTAAATGCCATTATCTGCCACAAGTTATAATTATACATAATTGATTTCCAAAAGTAGAAGGTCTGATCTACAGATAGATCTACCTCTGCGGCTATAGCAGCTATGATCTCAACGGGAAGGCGCGGGGCGCTTCCCACGCTCTTGCGCTGGGTCTGCTTAAGTCTGGCCATCTTTCCTAACTATTGTTGTGTGATGAAGAAATAAAGCAAGAGTGAGCATTACAGCTCGCAAGATAATATATAGTGTAAACAATAATGCAAGTATCTAAATGGATAACTTACTAGAATATTTTATCAAGTGTAAGATAATTACTTACTGGATATAAGCAAAAACAAGGGATGAAGTTACCAAATACTTCACTATACTTATATCATTTATAAAGCTACTTGAACTACCACTGTTCAAAGTATAATGAGCTTTCAACAGTTCATCACATAGATGAGACATCGAGACAAGATTTGAATAGATTAAATATTTGCAGTATTATTGAAGGAAATGAAGCTATGATATACTTCATTAAGTTCCGATATATATATCCACATATATACCTTCTTTATACAGTTCCTGGAAACCTCTGTCATGTAAGGTATGAACAGAGTTTGTAACATCCAATAAATTTTTGGAAGGAAAAAGTATTGTGGCATAAACCCGATATCTTGCTGATCAGGCAAAGATACCAATAAGTAACCTTTTCTACTAGTAGATGGACGAATTCCCCACTGGTCATCACCCTGGTCGCAATAGGACCTTATGCTGGACTGCCACTCAGCCACTTACGCATTTGATGGACTCCCACTGAGCCACTTACACTATCATGGACGCCCACTGAGCCCATGTTGCTTATGCCGACTCGATAGATGGACTTACTTCCCGAATGTTGGGTAAGTAATCAATTTATTTACCAAAACCGCAACCTTGTTGCGAATATAAAATACACCACAGAGCCGGATCCCTCTGGTTTTGAGCGAGTATTTAAATCCCCTTTAAAAAGGAAGATCTTATATATATAAAAATGAGCTTTGGGATCCGCTCTAACTTTTAAAAATCATTTTAAAGACTCGAAAACACTTTAAAGAGTGTTTGGAGTAATGCTGATTTAATAAAGTAAATCAGTCCCAATATATTAGAAAATATCTGAATATTATTATTTAAATAATATTCCCATAAAGAATAATCTTTATACAAATAATTTAGGTAGAAGTTGTAAAACTTATACTTGAAATGAGTGTTAAATAACCTAATATATACTTATACGAAAGTACTATCTTTATTTGAATAATCAAAAATAAGTTTGAGTATCGACACCTTATTCTTTAGTAAAATAAAGAATACATTTCAGAAAATAATCGGAGTCATAGGTCCTCATATGAATATTCAAATAATATTCAATTAAATAATATAAGCGGAGTCATCTATCCTCGAATTAATATTCAAGTAATATTCATTAAATAATATAAAGTGAGTCATAAGTCCTCGAATGAATATTCAAGTAATATTCATTAAATAATATAAAGTTATCGAATAAACCTTATTCGATTGATAGTTTTAAAAACTATTCATATATATATATATATATATATATAATACTCGGGAGCCTCGCCTCCCGGTTTTAGAAAAAGTTCACCTTTTGATCCCCTATACTAAGGGTAAACTCAAATACCGCTTATCTCTAGCATAGGTATTATGCGACTAATAAGCATTTGAACCAACAGATATATAAATCAAGAATACGAAACATGCATGCATATATACCATATCACATGCTACAATATATCGCAAGAATTTGCTAATAATCAAATATGCATTTGTCACAAGATCATGCATATACACATATACATTCTTTAGTAAAATAAAGAATACATTTCAGAAAATAATCGGAGTCATAGGTCCTCATATGAATATTCAAATAATATTCAATTAAATAATATAAGCGGAGTCATCTGTCCTCGAATTAATATTCAAGTAATATTCATTAAATAATATAAAGTGAGTCATAAGTCCTCGAATGAATATTCAAGTAATATTCATTAAATAATATAAAGTTATCGAATAAACCTTATTCGATTGATAGTTTTAAAAACTATTCATATATATATATATATATAATACTCGGGAGCCTCGCCTCCCGGTTTTAGAAAAAGTTCACCTTTTGATCCCCTATACTAAGGGTAAACTCAAATACCGCTTATCTCTAGCATAGGTATTATGCGACTAATAAGCATTTGAACCAACAGATATATAAATCAAGAATACGAAATAGGCATGCATATATACCATATCACATGCTACAATATATCGCAAGAATTTGCTAATAATCAAATATGCATTTGTCACAAGATCATGCATATACACATATATATCACAACAACAGTTATACGGGTAGAAAACTTGCCTGAGCGACTGGGGGTTACAAATGGCTAGGGACGAGTCTGGTAACCTATAAACAACATGTAAGTTGGAATTAAACCAAAGTCACTTGTAAATCTATACTTTAACCAAATTAGACTCTAACGCTCGCTTTGCGCTTAATTTTTAATAAATTAACCATTACGAGTTTTAAGGCGATTCTTTCGCGAGTACCTTACCAACTGCCTAATCCACTTAGCATAATTGTTTCATACTCCAATTAGTCCTTTAAGGTCTTTAACCTATGTTTCAAAGTAAGGCGAGGGGTAATGGTTCGTTCGCGAAATGTCGTTACTTAAAACGGCCGTTTGTCCTAAACCGTACATCGGAATCAAACGAACCACATATCAAAACGAAGCTCGTAACATGAACTATCTAAACATGGCAATGGTCAAAACCTAGCATGGAGTTCTCGGGTCCTAATGTTATGAACAAAAGCAGTCTAAAGTAAATCGGACATTACGACGGCTATGTTTACGCGATTTCCCAAATTTATACCATTCCAAATCAACCACCAATCAACCCCAATTCACAACCCAATCAAAACTCCATCCATACTACATCATAACAGCCCCAACAACTCAACATTAAATATTTGTACTTATTCTTAAACTTGAATTTAAAACTATGCTTAAGTCATTTACTAATCAACAAGATTCAACATTCAATTTACTACAACTCCAACCCAAACTCTAAACATGCAAGCATCAAGCTACTCTTTTACCATAACAATCAAAATCATCCTAATATACAATGTAAAGCTAGGGTTTGGAGATGTTATACCTTCCTTAAAGTGATTGGAGTAGCTAGGAAGCCTTAAGAAGCCTTGAGATGTCTTAGGGATGCTTGGATCTTAAAGGAAAAACTAGAAAAATCAAGTTAAAACTCTTGAAATCACTATTCATTATCTTCTTCATTGATTTCTTGGAGAAGATTGTGAATGATTTGGAGGCTTAAACTTATAGGATAGCTATATCTATGCATAAGGAGTACTAGATAATTATCTTACCAATTAAGGAAGCTTGGAACTTGATTTTTGAAATTCTTCTTCTTGAAATGAAGAAAAAGCCGAGAGCTCCTTGGTTGAAGAAAGAAATGATTTTTGTGTTTTGCTTTGATTTGTTTTGGTTGGTTGATTTTTTGATTTGTTTTGTTTTGATTTCTTACCTTTTTACCATAGTAATTATTGTGTGGTTCACAATCATCCAACAATTCATTCCCTTATGTCATGCTTATGTCATCATGTGATGTCACCCTCCCTCCTTTGTCCTCTCCTCATTGGTTGGATGATATCATCCCCTCTAATCTCTTTGATTAGCTTCTAATTACTTGGCTAATGACCGCTGATCTGTTATACGGTTCGCTTAACTTTCGTTTTCATTTATCGTTTGAGGGATCATACCCGGGATCTTATTACTTAGGTTCCCTTAACCTTTCTCAATACATTATATTCCTTTTTATGATCCTCTATTAAAATCCTTGAATTTAAATCCTTTTTATCATGTTACCTTATACTCAATTCTTTCGATATCTGGTGGATTTTCGGGAAAAATCAAAAGGTTCCAATTTGGATTCTGACGATCTTTACATACACTTATATATCATATAAAGTACCAATAAAATCTCAGAATATCCATAAAAGAAACCCTACATAGTGTGGCATGAAAAGTTTTCTTGTTCAGAAATATCAGTCTCCCCTCCTTAAAAGTTCAAAATTTTGGGGTTATTACAGTCTCCCCTCCTTAAAAGGATTCCGTCCCGGAATCAAATAGAAAACAAATGGGGGTACTTTTCTAGCATTGCGCTCTCTAGTTCCCAAGTTGATTCTTCCACATTATGATTCTGCCATAGCACTCTGACTAGCTTGATCACTTTGTTTCGAAGCACCAACTCCTTCTTATCTATAATCTTTACTGGTTTCTCCACGTAAGTCAGATCTGGTTGCATATCCACATGCTCGTACTCCACTATGTGTTTGGCATCCCGATGATACTTCCTTAGCATTGACACATGGAACACATTATGAACTTGTTGTAGGTTCGGGGGTAAGGCTAGCTCGTAAGCCAAATTCCCGATCCGTCTTAGTATCTCAAAAGGTCCAATGTATCTTGGGCTTAGTTTTCCTTTCTTTCCAAATCTCATTAACCCCTTCCAAGGGGATACTTTTAGTAGTACTAAGTCCCCTACTCCATACTCCTTGTCCCTTCGGGCTAGGTCTGCATATTTCTTCTGTCTGTCTTGGGCTTCTACCAGCCGTCCTCTGATGAGATCCACTATGTCTTTGGTCCTTTGGACCACCTCAGGTCCGAGCATCTTTCGCTCTCCTATTTCATCCCAGTATACGGGAGATCGGCACCTTCTTCCGTACAGGGCCTCATAAGGCGGCATTCCAATGCTAGCATGAAAGCTATTGTTATAAGAAAACTCGATCAACGATAAGTGATCATCCCAACTTCCTTTAAAGTCTATTGCACAGACTCTCAACATATCCTCTAGTGTCTGGATGGTCCTTTCACTCTGCCCATCCGTCTGGGGATGGTACGCGGTACTCATATTTAACTTGGTCCCCGCACATTCTTGAAAGCTCCTCCAAAATCGGGAGTTGAACCTGGGGTCTCGGTCTAAGACAATGGACGCTGGGACTCCATGTCGCGTCACTATTTCCTTAAGGTAAATGTCCACCAGTCTATCGACTGTGTATCTCTCATTGATAGGAATCAAATGAGCTGACTTTGTTAGTCGGTCTATAATCACCCATATGGCATCATGATTGGCTTTTGTCCTTAGTAAACCGACAATAAAATCCATGGCTATCTGTTCCCATTTCCATTCAGAAATATCAGCAAAAACACTATTTATAAGGGTTACAAAAAGTTCAAAATTTTGGGGTTATTACACATGACCACTCTTGTTCTCAAGTTATAGACTCTGAAGGCTTTTGTGGAAAGTGGATATCCAACAAAAATTCCTTCATCAGCTTTTAAATCAAATTTAGATAGCTGTTCAGGATGAGTCTTAAGAACAAAACACTTGCATCCAAATACATGAAAATACTTCAGATTTGGCTTCTTTTTCTTCACCATCTCATATGGTGTCTTTCCTTGCTTGTTAATGAGTGTTGCATTTTGAGTAAAACAAGCAGTCTGCATAGCTTCAGCCCAAAAATAGGTTGGAAGCTTTGCTTCATCAAGCATTATACGTGCAGCTTCAATGAGAGTTCTATTCATCCTTTCAACAACTCCATTTTGTTGTGGAGTTCCAGGAGCAGAAAATTCCTGCTTGATTCCATGGTTTTTGCAGAACTCTTCCATTATCAAATTCTTGAATTCAGTACCATTATCACTCCTTATTGTCTTCACAGAATCTTTGACCAATTTATCCAGTTGCTTGACATAATTAATCAGGATAAATGCAGTTTCACTTTTTGTGTGCAAGAAATACACCCATGTGTATCTGGTGAACTCATCCACTATGACCAAATCATATTTCTTCTTTGCAATAGACATGACATTTACTGGACCAAATAGATCAACATGTAGTAGGTGATAAGGCTCAAGATTTGATGATTCAGTCTTGCTCTTGAATGTGGATTTTCTTTGTTTAGCCTTCTGACAAGAATCACAAAGGCCATCAGGAGCAAATATTGACTTTGGCAGTCTTCTCACAAGATCTTTCTTGACTAGTTCATTTATATTGTTGAAATTTAAATGAGAGAGTTTCTTGTGCCAATTCCAGCTTTCTTCAATTGATGCTCTACTCATCAGAAAGATTGCAAAACCATCAGTACTTGTTGAAAGCTTAGCTTCATAAATGTTACCACGCCTGTATCCTTTCAGAACAACTTTGCCTTTAGATTTACTTACAACTTCACAGTGTTCTTCAAAGAAATCAACATGATAACCTCTGTCACAGATTTGACTTATACTCAGCAGATTGTGTTTAAGTCCTGAGACCAGAGCTACTTCTTTAATGATGACATTCCCAAGTTTGATGTTGCCATATCTCAATATTTTTCCAATGTTGCCATCTCCATAAGAAACACTTGGGCCAGCTTTCTCCACAAAGTCCGATAGTAGGGCTTTATTTCCAGTCATATGTCCTGAACATCCACTGTCCAGAACTAGGATATTTTTCCTGTTGCCCTGCAATCAAAGACCACTAATGATTAGTTTTAAGGATCCAGACTTGCTTGGATCCTTTGGCCTTATTAAGTTTGTTAACATTTGCAGCGGATTTAGCATCAGAGTTTATGTTAACATTTTTCTTATCAGAATTTACACTATCAGACTTTGCATCAGAACTTACACTAGAAGGAACAATGGAAACTTTCTTTAAAGAATATTTTATTTGATAATAATCATAGTACAAACTATGATATTCCTTACAAGTATAAATGGAATGCCATAAACTACCACAATGAAAACAAGGATTTTGTGACTTATATCTAACAGACTGACTCTTAACTCCTGACTTTGAGGGTAAGGAGTTTATGTTCTTATTCTTCCTGCAAAAAGAAGCCAGATGGTTAGAACTTCCACAGTTATGACACGTTTTCCTAGGAGCTTTGGGAACAGGCTTATAATCATTGCTTTTATTCACACCTTCCTTTCCATTCCTATTTTTCCTAGGTGATTTTACCTTGGTGATTTTACCTTGTTTGCATTCTTAACATCTTTCAGCTTATGCTTAAGCTGCTTCTTAGTCATTAAGCCTATGTTTACTTAAACTGTCTTTTCCTGTTTTAGTTTGTCAGAAGTTAATTCCTTTTTAACTTCTGATTTCTCATTATCAGACTTTACAGCTACAAACTTAACAGGTTTTAACTTTGGCTTTTGCTTAACAACAACATGCTTAATATCTACAGTTCCTTTATCATTCTTATCCTCTCCATAACCTAAGCCCTCTTTCCAGTTTTCACTACTTAACAAATTCTGAGTTGTTCTGCCAGAGTTAGTCCAAGTCCTGATAACCTCTCCTTCCTTTTCTTACTCAGTTTTTAGAGATTCAGTCATTTTTAGCACTTCATCCCTAACATAAAAGGCATCATCTCTATCTTTCTGAGTTTGATGGAACATAACTAACTCCTTTTCTAAGAAATCATTTCTTTTCTTAAAAGCAAGATTTTCAGAAGTTAATCTTTCACATGTTAAAGTTTGATCTCTATAACTAACAAATATGGTTATAAGATATCTTCTCAACTCATTAATATCATCAGTATGAAAGACATAAGTAGTTTGAGGTACCTTTGATTCAGCAACTTCAGAACTGCTTTCAGCACTTGCCTTATCAGCATTTGCCATCAAGGCATAATTCTCCTCACTTTCAGAATCTGAGGTGTCTGTCTAGTTTTTCTTCTTTGTGACAAGAGCCTTGCCTTTGTCACTCTTTACTTTCTTGCAATCAGGATATATGTGGCCTTTCTCATCATAGTTGTAGCATTTGACATTTGTATAATCTCCTCTGTCAGACTTTCCTCCTCTGCTTTCAGATCTTCTGAAATTCTTCTTATCAGAACTTGTGCCTTTCCTGGAAAACATCTTTCCCTTCCTGAACTTTCTGTATGCAATCTTTGTGATCCCTTTCACCATAAGAGCACACAGCTTCATCATCTCCTCATCAGCATCCGTCTCAGTCAAACTTTCAGATTCTGAGTCATTATCACTTTCAGAACTTGATGATTTAGTATCAGACTTTGTGAAAAGAGCTTTACCCTTGTCTTTCCTTGAGGTAGCTGCCTTGGGGGATTCTTCTTCAGTCTTCAGAGCAACTGTCCTTGACTTTCCACCTTTCCTCTTGCTTCTTTGTTCCATCTCAAGTTCATGAGTCTTGAGCATTCCATAAATTTCATCAAGAGTTGTTTCATCAAGATTGTAGTTGTCTCTTATTGTTGTTGCCTTCAAATCCCAGCATTCAGGAAGAGCTAACAGGAATTTAAGGTTTGAATCTTCAAGATCATACTCCTTATTAACCAGTGACAAATTATTCAAGAGTTTGACAAATCTATCATATAAATCAGTTAATGACTCATTAGCCTTTGAGTCAAAGTGTTCATACTCTTGAGTGAGTATTGTCTTCCTGTTCTTCTTAATTGTATCAGTTCCCTGACACCTTGTTTCCAGAGCATCCCATATCTCCTTTGCAGTCTTGCAGTTGATTACCCTGTTTGACATTACATTATCAATGGCACTATGCAGTAAGTGTTGTACCTTAGCATCCTTAGCAATTGATGCGATATCTTCAGCAGTGTAATCACTCTTCTCCTTTGGTACAGTCTTTGCTGCTTCACCTGCAACTGCAACTGCGAGCTTGGTTGGTTTGTGAGGTCCTTCCTTCATTCTATCAAGATATTCTGGATCTGTAGCTTCCAGAAATATGGTCATCTTCACCTTCCATATGGCATATTCAGATGGTCTTAATATGGGAACTCTGATGGTCTCATACCGACTTTGAATTTGTGTCTTTGGAGGTTCTTCAGTTTTGGTGGGCTTAGTTGGAGTTTCTGTATCAGACATGATTGTGTTTGGATCTTAAACTATTTGTGTGTTAACAGATAGGCTCTGATACCACTTGTTAGGTCACACACACACTGTAGAGGGGGTGAATACAGTGTATAGTACAATCAAATCGAACTTTAATAACTCAAGTAACAGAAAATAAAGTTTATTGAAACAATAAACACTATTACAATATGGAACTGTTACCTCTCAGTGATGAACAAATATCACGAGAGCTGCTAGGGTTACAATGAATAATCTTCTCGAATATAATAACACTTTTAGTGTAAACCCTATGTCTGTGTTTATATACTACACAGGTACAAGATAATCGCTAATTGATATGGAATATAATTCTGCTTCCTAAAATATATCAATCAGATATCTTTTCTTCCAAGTATTCTATTCTTCATAGAATTCCTTCTTCATGCATATCTCTTCTTATGTTTATCTCGATCTTCTTTCCTTTAATCAGCTGTCTGTCTTATCTGAACGTCCTTCAGTACTTGAGTTCTGATATCTATCTTCTGATGATTATCTCCTGATAATATAAGTATTGATATCCTTAAGTCTTGACTTCCAGTAAGTACTGATTTATCCTGTTTAAGTAAGATCTGAAAACTAAACATAAATCATATTAGCCATGACATTATCAAATATATCTAACATATTTACTTAAATATATTATTTTCAAAAGTTATTTGAAAGCCGATCTTATTGATATCGGTAAATTGAAATTGTTTTGTAATATCCGGGAAATATTGTGCAATTAATTTTATCATTAAATAATTATTATGTGATATTATGGGAATTTTGGTGAATTATCTGATGATTTATATCTATATTGGGTGTTTATATGTGATAAAGTGTAAGTATTTTAATTCTTATATGTCCAGAACAAAATATAGATAATTATGGTATTTTTCTGGTAATTTTTGGATTGTTATATGATTTTATAAGGATTTATAGATTTAATAATTATTTTCTGAGTAATTATAAAATTATTTTATAAAGCCGGGAATCGTCCAACTTCAACCGTTTTTGCATTTTTACAACCCGAAACTCTTCCAAAAACTCCTTCCTAACCTAATCTGATAATTCCGGATATTTTCCGGGGTTTAACTTTTTCGATCCGGATTACAGTTTGACCTGTGCGTGTCCCGGCGCAAAATTTTCGATACGATAATCATTTCGGTAGATCAATAAAACCCGTATTCTCGAGAGACGGGATATTTTTACATTATTTTCTCATAGGGGTGTTTTATAAGAAGTTTGGTTTTGATAATTATCCAAATCTGGTATTAAATTGTATCGTTTTTATAGTTACTTAGCGGCTAAGTAATCTATTTTTGGATCCGATATATAAGTGTAAATTCAGTATTAAATTTCACGATGTTTCAAAAAAAAATCATGAACCTTATATTTTATTTGTATTTGATTATTTCAAGAATTTTAAAATTATTTCGAAAAAATTTCGGGTTATATTTACCCGCACGTTTGTTCGTTAAATTGTAAAATGCGGATATGACGCGCGATTTATAAATGTTTTAAAAATTATGAAAATTTTATTTTATTAGGTTTTAAATATTTCAAGAATTTTAGAAGTATTTCGGTTTCATAAAAATTATCGGACCAGGCCCCAATAGGGATGTCAAACCCCACAAAAATTACACTTTTATTTTTGTAAAATCGTGGGACTTCCAAATATTTTATATTGTTGTATTTTTTGAAATATTCATATTATTTGAAAAATATTAATATAAATTTTATATTTATTTAATTAAATATTATTTCCCGCTATTTATTAATTTTGGGCTAATTTTAATTATGTCGTATTAATTTTTAGTTAAAAGAAAAAAAAAGAAAAAAAAAACAAAACAAAAAAAGGAAAAAAAAAAGAAAAACAAAAAGATAAATCCTATAAACTACCCTGGCGTACCCCCACCCCTATTCATTTTCTTTCCCTCTTTCCACCGCCACCCCTTCTGTCTATCCCCTGTCTGTCCCCTATTTTATATGTTTTCGATTTTCAAAAATTCATATCTTCTAATCCGTCCGTCCAAATTTCAATTGTTATATATATTAACAATCAGCGATTCGATACCTACGCAAAGGTATATATATTGCAAGGTTTTGAGGAGATAATTTACGGGGCATATTTCCATTATATTTCCGTTTTAATTTATTTTCGGGACATTAAAAAGGAGTATGACGGTGTTGATTACTCCATATGGCATCTCACCGTGTATATGTCTATGGCTATTAATTTCGGATTTTTTCTGGAGATATTTTCCGGAAATCAGATATTCTCCTCGGGGTGACCAGAATTTATTTTGGGTAAGGATTCCGAGTTTCTGCTTTTATATTTTGGGTATATTATAGCATGTCAGTGTTTATATATTTATTTCGTAATTTTTAGAAGTGGTTGTAGAAGTCATTTTTGACCGTGTTATTCATTTTTGGAGTGTTTATACGCGTAAATATAAATTATTGTTATTGTTGGTTGTGTCGATATGATATCGACTGGCAGTCCGAGAAATAGAGGAGGTGCTGTCCGATTTCCAAGAAAATACTATTTTTAGTTCTAAAGATTATTATTTTTATTATTATTCAAAAATAAATCCAAATTATTTAGTTGATAAATTTTAATTGATTATTTAATTAGAATTAATTATTTCTTATGATTTAAAAATTCCGAAAAATAGTTTCGAGCTTTAAAATATTATTAAATGATTTATTCTTATTTTATTCATATTAAATAAACCGTTCGTCTGTTTAATACGAAACAAACGCGTATAGACTTAGAAAAATATCCCGCTTTCATTAAAAATACTTTCTAGGCCTAAATTATTTTGTTTCGGGGACTCGATTGTTTTTGCAAATCATTTTGAGTCACTTATTTATCTAAAATACGTATTTTGACCCAATTTCAGTTTTAAACGTACCGAGTCGAACCTTTTTGGCGAACAGAGTCATATGTGATATGAATTATGTGATACGTGGATTATGTGCTTACATGTGATATTAATTACGTGTGTAAGTGGGTCAATGATCTTGTGTTTGGCTATTTTCTTTATGTGCGGGCTATCGTAGAGTCGAACCTTTTTGGCGAACAGAGTCATATGTGATATGAATTATGTGATACGTGGATTATGTGCTTACATGTGATATTAATTACGTGTGTAAGTGGGTCAATGATCTTGTGTTTGGCTATTTTCTTTATGTGCGGGCTATCGTATGGGTAGACGGTAGGATTTTGATGCGCAGTTCGTCGAGTTATTACCGTTTAGACGATTAAAGTGTGATCTTTTAATTATAGATATGAGTCTTTCAAGATGATAAGGACCGGATGGAATGGTATTGGATATCTGGCTTCTAGCAATCATAGGAACAACATATCAGTAAAGTGTTGAAAAGAAAGACGGTGATGTTTTGAGACAGAATGTCAGAATAGATGTGTCATTGCCAGTGTGACTAACTGCTTAAATCAAAGACAAGTATCTCTATCATCACTTATTGTTCAAGTGATATTTATTTTAAATCTTTTCATGCAAGTATTTATTTCCCTATTCTCAGTTCTGAATAGATAAATGTTTTACATATCGCTGAAATAAATGATTCCGTTTACGCAAGTACTCTTCTGATATTCTATGTTCATAATAGCTAAGTAATTTTTCTTACCAAATTACTGGATTTATAAATATTTTGGATTTTGAGAAAGATGATTTGGTTGTGAATATTCCTACCTAAGAAATGGGGGAATAAAATTATTTTTGGTGTCAATTATTATGACCCCTTTTTCAATAAAAGGTTTTAAGATTGGATCATAATTGCTTAAGTGACCGAGACGGACGGTCCAGCGGATGGCTATTTCTAAGTATCATATGGAATATTATGACACAATTTTTGCCACAGGCAGGTATATTGCCTTTTGTTTGAGTACTCGTGTTTTGGGGTCATGTTTCTACGAATCATGACTAAGTGCTATCACACGGGCTGATCAGCATGTGATAGTACGTCCGTCGGAGAATGATCCCAATCTGAATTATCATATCATTTTTGATATTCATAAAATAAATGATTTATCAACTGTTTCTATTTTGGAATAATGGTGAAATGCAGTTTTGATTTAGATTCTGATTTATGCTGATACTTACTTTGTTGTTGAATATCAAAGGTGGTATTAGTATAGACGATTGATGTTGACTTCAGTATGGGATGTTGTGAGCATCAAAGTTCGTATTGATATCTAATTTGATATGACAACAAAATGAGTATTAATTACAAGAGTTCGGTTTTGAGTAAAGTTTATGATTCAATCCATAATCATTGTTTCATGTTATTGTTGTTTACGATATTTCTGTAAACACTGTTTTACGAGTTATATCCTCGTCAAGATTCAAAGTATTGCTGAAGCATTTCGCTCGAAAATATCAAAAAGAGATTTGAATACAGTGAGAAATATTTATCCAATTTTTAATAAATTTCCTGTTTCAGCAATTATGATTTTAAATGTTATGCGCTATTGCAGACGTCGGTTTTATATTAAACGATCATATATATATTACAATGATCTTGCTGAGCATTTCTTCCACTCATACTTGCCTGTTTTTAAATTTAAGCTCCAGTGAGGATTAGCTTGCGCTATTTAGCCGCGTAATTCGAAGAAGCAAAGAAGAAACTCTTTGAAGGTGGTTGGTCCAGGGTTTGCTGTAACGACCGAGAAATTACGCTTGTATTATATTATAATAAAGATAAATTATGTGTATTATAATGTGATTAGCTGTGTTGAGTCATTAAACCCTAACTGCTATGTGTTACGTGTTATCTGTTTTGATCCAAACGTGTTTTGGATATTTATTGAGTGTTCAATCGTAAGTTATATATTTTATATCAAAACCCGTACAGCTCAAAATCATGTTTTAAAAGCCCGTATTTCAAACAAAATCATTGGCCCTATTTTGCCAAAAATGCCCTATACCATATCGCTATTCTGAACCCCTAGACGTTTTACAAATTTACCTTTTTCGCGAAAAATGACTTTTCCGGACCCCTTCGGGTACCAAAAACTCCACAAAAATCATATTTTTATTTTTATATGATCATGAAATTATCATATATCATTTTTCTTTGCATTTTTGTAATATTCACAATTTTTGGGAATTTTTAGTATTAATTTTGTATTTATTGGATATTTAAAAATTCATTATTAATACCCAAAAATTATAAAAATTGGGGCCAAATATTTTTATTAGGAGTGTAATTAGCCCCTTAATTTTATTTAGGGATATTATTTTCATAAATATAAATAGCTGATTTACTGTTAATTAATTAGTTAATTAATCATAAAAAAATCAGAAAAATCAAGAAAATCCCCAATTCTCTGAAATTAGGGTTTGGAGTTCTTGGAATCAAACCGGATTTTGGAAGTGATTCTGTGCACCGATTTGATCATGTGAGTACTCGTTGTGAAGCTCTTTCAATCCTCTATCAATTTCTGTTATCAATTTCATGCGTAGTTTAATCGATTTTTGATTTGTATTTTCGGTTTTTAATTCGAATTCGGGTTTTGAGTTTGAGATGTTGTTTGTTGATTCTGTGATTACGAGCTTAAAGATCGTCAAACAGGGAGTCGAATGGCACCGGTTTTGTGCTTGTTGATGTCCGTTTTGAGCTTGCCGAAAAATGGCGACGCCGCCGCTGTTCTTCGCGGTTCCGGCGTCGTGTTCGACGAGGACGAAGAAGGAACCCAGGGAACGTCGTTTGTGTTGCTGTTGAATAAAAGCGTGGAACAAACGGGATTTAAATCACGCATTTTGATCGATTTTTGATCACCGGAAAATCCCCGCCGGCGTCGGGTTTCTGGGCAGCCATGGGCGTTCTTCGCGACCCGGGTTCGACTCGGTTTCCAACCCGGTTTCGACCCCGGTTTGATCCTGAAAACCCTAACCCTGAAACCTGTTATGTGTTTCTGATATTTTTAATATTTATTCTATTTTCTAAAATCTGAAAATCAGTTTTAATAATTCTAATAATTAATTAAAAATTAGTTTTAAATTCTGAAAAATCTTATAATTAATTTCTAAATTATTTTATTAAATTATAAATTCGAATTTAATTATTTAATTATTTATCTAATTATTTATTAGTTATCTAATTAATTAATAATTAGGTAATTAATTAATAATTAGGTAATTAATTAATATAAGGATTTTGTAACAAAGAGAGTTCTTGAGACATATTGTTTTTATTTGGGTTTGTAATAAAGTTAGTGTGTGGTTCTTGTTTTCAACTCTTAACCTTAAAAGATCTTGAGTAGCAGTAGTTCGGGGTAATTATCATATTTATATTCCGCTTGTGCAGGTTTAGTTTATAGTTGTTATTAATAATGCCCCAAATCTATACCCCGGATTTGGAGGGTGTTATAGTTGGCATCAGAGCTTAAGTTTTGACCCTTGAAAACAAGAACGTTAGGATTAAGATAAGATAGGAAGATCAGATAAGATAGAAGTAAGAGTGTTAGGATTGTCTGTTTATGTGATTAGAAGTTATGAGTTTTAGGATTGTGATTTGATTGTTTTTGTGTTATTATTGTTATGTATATTAGATGGCTTCTTTATCATCGTCTACGGAGCGGACCAAGACAGATCCAGTGGTTGCACCGGTAGTGGCTCCAGTGTCGGAGCAGATCTTTCCTCCATTGCCACCACCTCCACCATTGCCACCTGGACCAGTACCAGAGATGCCACTTCCATCAGAGGTACCAGATTTTGATGATTATTTTCCATATTTTGAGCCAGAGATACCAGATTTTCCACCACTAGAGTTCCCGATGTTCGATATTCCTAACATGATTGATCTTTCACAGTAGGAGGATCTAGAGCCCCAGATTCCTATGCCACCAGTCGAGATTCCAGAGATTCCACTGATGGAGCCTGAGGCAGAGCCACCAGTGTATGCACCTATGGAGCAGCCTGTCTTATTTCCTGTCCCTTTAGCTATCTATGCCCCTGTTCCCGGGGTATATCAGTTTCCACATCCGGAGTTCATGGACGAGGTAGTAGTAGATGGGCCATTACCTTCTCGAGGTTCCCGCACGGATCTTTGTGAGCATCATATAGTTACATATCAGCGTTTTCAGGCAGAGAGAGAAGAGAGGATTAGATGGCAGAACCGGTGTAGAGAGATCCTTGGATTATTTGAGACCCAGGCGGATGGTCCCGTTCGAGCACTTCACCCAGACTACATATTGAGGGAGAGACTACGCCAGATTCACAAAGTTAGTTTTCAACAGCTTACTGATCTGAGGCAGCAGGATATGAGTGCAGAGGTAGCATACCGTAGGGCGATGGGACTTATTGAGGCAGTGTTAGAGGCATTGCAGGAGGAGCTGAGCCATGTGCCATCAGGATTCTGAGACTAGCAGACGGAGGAGTGTTGTATCTTGTATATTTTGTAGATAGAGGCAGCACAGTATTGTATGACTAGTTTGTATGAGTGTAGCTACTAATTTTGACTGATAGCAGTAGTAGTACGACTGCCATATCATAGGCTTTTGTATCAAGCATTGACACCTGCAGCTGGTTTCCTACCCATATATATATAAGATGAACCTTTTCATGTTTTCTTTATTTCCCAGTTATTTAAGCATTTACATTTATTTCACTGTTATATCGTTGCATAATTAAAAATGTTGTTTTATTTACAATCATGTTGTACCCTTTATGTTTTCAAAATTTTTAAAAGTACTTTAAAAAGGATTTATTTACACATCGTGTTGTTTTATTCATTTAGATATTTAATAAATTGTTTTCTTTCCCTATATCAACTGTTTTAACGATGTTTTAATATTATAAAGACTATTTTCATTCCATAACACCTGTTTAGTATATTGTTATTAAGAGAACCCCTTTGTTTTATTATCAGAAAGATGGCACCCAAAAGAAAAGTACGACCCGACTCATCTAATGGAAATACCGAGGGTCAAAATAATAATAATAATCAGATAGATCAGATGTTTCATCTCATGCAACAGCAGATGCTGATGATGGAACAACAAATGCAGGAGCAACAACAGCAGTTCCAACAACAGATGTTACAGCAAGCCGCTCATCCAGAACATCAAGTACCACCAGCAGCACCTACAGTCACTTTCAAGCAATTTCAAGCAGTAAAGCCTCCGGAATTTGTCGGTTCCACAGATACTACAAAGGCAAGAGCTTGGCTGAAGGAGATAGAAAAGGCTTTTACATTGGTGAAAGTTGAGGAAGAACAGAAGATGGATTTTGCCAGCTACTTTCTGAAAGGTGAAGCCAAATACTGGTGGGAATCGAAGAAAGCTTTGGAAGGGGAAGGTGTGGTGACCTGGGATAGATTCATTGATCTTTTCCTGGAAAAATATTTCCCTCATTTTATGAAGAACCAGATGGAGATCAAGTTCCTGGAACTGAAATAAGACAACTTATCGGTCGCGGATTATGAGACCAAGTTCACTGAATTGGCCAGATTTGTTCCTGAGCAAGTAGATACGGATGAAAAGCAGGCCAAGAGATTCCAGCAGGGACTGAAGCCATGGATTCGTAGCAGAGTAGCTGTATTTGAGCTAACGACTTATACGGCTATTGTTCAGAAGGCCATGATCATTGAAGGTGAGAGTGAAGCAGCTCAGAACGAGAAGGGAGCAGGAAATTTCCAGAACCGTTTCAACAGAAGGCCAGGATTTCAAGCATGGGTAAAAGTAAATGCCAGGAGACCAGAACAAAACAACCAGAGGATGGGTAATCGACTTCCTACCCCAACTCAGCAAAGACTTATCCGACCGCCTATACCTGATTGCAGAATATGTGGTAAAAAGCATACTAGGATTTGCAACAAGCCAAATGTCACGTGTATCAAGTGTAAGCAAAGGGGACACTACTCTGGAGAATGTCCGATGGGAAGAGCAGAGGTCACTTGTTTCCAGTGTGGAAGAAAAGGACATATCGCCTAGGACTACAGATGAGTTGCAATGGCCGCTAGTATTCCAAGGGTTTTAGCATTACCTCCACCTCCACTACCACCACAAAATCAGCCCAGGGCAAGGACTTTCAACATGTCAATGCAGGAAGCAGTACCGAGTCCGAATGTAGTTGCAGGTACGCTCCCTGTGAATTCCGTAAATGCTCTAGTATTGATTGATTCAGGAGCTACTAGATCTTATATTTTTGAAGATTTTATCTCTAAGATAGAGTGTGAAACTCAGTGGTTAGACGAAGTGCTAGTCATAAAATTAGCAAATGATGATCAGGTTATGGTAGATCAAGTATGCCCAAATTGTGATATTGAGATAGGGAGATGTCATTTCTCAGTTGATTTGATACCTTTCAGGTTAGGAGAGTTTGATGTTATTTTAGGAATGGATTGGCTAGCTAGTAATAATGCTCAGATTGATTGCACAAATAAGAAAGTGAAATTGCAAACCGAAGAAAATAAAACGGTAACATTTAAAGGTGATAAGCAAAAGCAAAAATTCCTAACAATGATGCAGACGAGAAGATTGTTACACCAAGGATGTCAAGCCTATTTAGCCTACATATTGGATACTAACAAAGAAAGTCCGAAGATTGAAGATATTCCTGTAGTTTGTGAGTTTCCCGACGTCTTTCCAGATGAACTTCCAGGACTTCCACCGGATCGAGAAATTAAGTTCACTATTGATTTGGCGCCATGGACTGAACCAATTTTGAAAGCTCCATATCGAATAGAACCTGTTGAAATGAAAGAATTAGCAAAGCAGTTGCAAGAACTTCTCGATAAAGGAATCATAAGGCCAAGTGTATCATCATGGGGTGCACCAGTATAGTTCGTGAAAAAGAAGGACGGTAGTATGCGACTGTGTATTGATTATCGTGAGCTGAACAAGTTAACTATCAAGAATAAATATCCTTTACCTCGCATCGATGACTTATTTGATCAACTAAAAGGAGCAGCATGGTTTTTCAAAATCGACTTACGATCAGGTTATCATCAGTTAAAGATCAGGGTAGAAGATATTTCAAAGACTGCATTCAGAACGAGATATGGACACTACGAATTTCTTGTGATGGCTTTTGGATTGACGAATGCACCTACAGCATTTATGGATTTGATTAATCGAGTATTCAAGAAGTATCTGGATAAGTTTATCATTGTATTTATTGATGACATCTTGATTTATTCAAAGACGGAAGAAGAACATGCAGCGCACTTAAGAACGACACTGGAGATATTACGAAAGGAGCAGCTTTATGCAAAATTTTCAAAATGTGAATTTTGGTTGAAGGAAGTGTAGTTTTTAGGACACATCATTAGTATTGAAGGAATTCAATTGGATCCCGCAAAGATTGAAGCTATTTTAAATTGGGAAAGACCAAAGACGCCAACTGAAGTCAGAAGTTTCTTGGGATTAGCCGGTTATTACAGAAGATTCGTTAAAGATTTTGCAAAGATAGCCACACCATTGACGAAGTTGACGCGAAAGAATGAAAAGTTCGAATGGAACGAGAAATGTGAAGCAAGTTTCCAAGAATTAAAGAATCGACTCGTAACCGCACCTGTGCTTATTTTACCTGATGATCAAGGAGTCTTTGTCATATACAGTGACGCTTCTTATCGAGGACTTGTATGTGTTTTAATGCAACATGGCAACGTGATCGCATATGCTTCTAGACAACTAAAGCCGCATGAACAAAAATATCCGACGCACGATCTTGAACTAGCAGCAATTGTGTTCGCACTGAAGCTTTGGAGACATTATCTGTACGGTGAAAGATATGAGATTTATACAGATCACAAAAGTTTGAAGTACATTTTTACCCAGAAGGAACTTAACATGCGATAGTGACGTTGGCTAGAGTTGATCAAAGATTACGATGTTTCAATCAATTATCATCCAGGCAAGGCCAATGTAGTAGCAGATGCGTTAAGTCGAAAGGAACGATTAAACCTGTTAACATCTTCAGAGGACTTAATCAAGGAATTCGATAAATTGGAGATTGATGTTCGTGTACCAGAATGTTCTACCGAAATGAATTAAGCTATGATTTTTCAGCCAGAACTATTGGAGAAAATAAGAAGGTGTCAGGAAGAAGTAATAGACCAGGATATCGACAATTTGACAGGAGAAGAGATTACCAGTCAGAAAGATACTAAAGGAATTTTTCGTGTTGCTTCAAGAATCTGGATACCTAATGTACCGGAATTGAAAGCGGAAATTTTACAAGATGCTCATAGTTCAAGATATTCGATTCATCCCGGAAGCACAAAGATGTACAGAGACTTGAAGGAAAACTTTTGGTGGCCGAATATGAAGAAAGAAATAGCGGAATGGGTCAGCAAGTGTTATACGTGCCAAAGAGTGAAAGCTGAACATCAACGCCCGAGCGGACTACTATAGCCACTAGATATTCCAGAATGGAAATGGGAACACTTAGCTATGGATTTTGTAGTGGGACTTCCAAGGACGAAAGCAAATCACGATGCAATTTGGGTTATCATTGATCGATTGACGAAATCAGCACATTTTCTTCCGATTCACGAAAGATTTTCACTGGACAAGTTAGTGCACTTATATCTCAAGGAAATCGTAATGCGTCATGGAGTACCCGTATCGATTGTATCGGATCGAGATCCCCGTTTCAATTCGAGATTTTGGAGACAATTCCAAGAATGTCTAGGAACGAAGTTGAACATGAGTACAGCTTATCATCCACAAACGGACGGGCAAAGTGAAAGGACAATTCAAACAATCGAAGATATGCTACGTGTATGCGCAATAGACTTTGAAGGCAATTGGGACGAGCACTTACCGCTAGTGGAATATTCTTACAATAACAGTTATCAAGCAAGTATTGGGATGCCACCTTATGAAGCTCTATATGGAAGAAAATGCAGATCACCTACATGTTGGGATGAAGTGGGAGAACGTAAAATTCTAGGTCCAGAACTGATTCAGCAGACCAAAGAAAAAGTAGAACTGATCCGTAAGCGACTTGAAGCAGCGCAGAATCGACTGCGTAAATATGAAGATCTATCTAAAAAGGATATGGACTATGAGGAAGGAGAGCATGTATTGCTAAAGGTATCACCATGGAAGGGATTAGCTAGGTTTGGCAACAAAGGCAAATTGAAACCTCGCTACGTCGGACCATTTGAAATTTTGAAGAAAATTGGGAAGGTTGCGTACGAATTAGCTTTACCACCTCATATACAGCATATTCACAACGTATTTCATGTATCTATGCTTAAGAAGTACAACCCTGATACAAGGCATGTAATAGAGTATGAACCAATAGAACTTCAGGAAGATTTGTCGTATATAGAACAGCCGATAAGAATTCTAGATCGACAAGAGAGGGTATTAAGAAATAAGTCTGTGTCATTAGTGAGAGTTTTGTGGAGAAACCCAGTGGTTGAAGAATCAACCTAGGAGCTCGAGAGTGAAATGTTAGAAAAGTATCCTCAGTTGTTTGCATAGTGTGATTCTGAGGACAGAATCCAGTTAAGGGGGAGAATGTAACAACCGAGAAATTACGCTTGTATTATATTATAATAAAGATAAATTATGTGTATTATAATGTGATTAGCTGTGTTGAGTCATTAAACCCTATCTGCTATGTGTTATGTGTTATCTGTTTTGATCCAAACGTGTTTTGGATATTTATTGAGTGCTCTATCGTAAGTTATATATTTTATATCAAAACCCGTACAGCTCAAAACCATGTTTTAAAAGCCCGTATTTCAAACAAAATCATTGGCCCTATTTTGCCAAAAATGGCCTATACCATATCGCTATTCTGAACCCCTAGACGTTTTACAAATTTACCTTTTTCGCGAAAAATGACTTTTCCGGACCCCTTCGGGTACAAAAAACCCCACAAAAATCATATTTTTATTTTTATATGATCATGAAATTATCATATATCATTTTTCTTTGCATTTTTGTAATATTCACAATTTTTGGGAATTTTTAGTATTAATTTTGTATTTATTGGATATTTAAAAATTCATTATTAATACCCAAAAATTATAAAAATTGGGGTCAAATATTTTTATTAGGAGTGTAATTAGCCCCTTAATTTTATTTAGGGATATTATTTTCATAAATATAAATAGCTGATTTACTGTTAATTAATTAGTTAATTAATCATAAAAAAATCAGAAAAATCAAGAAAATCCCCAATTCTCTGAAATTAGGGTTTGGAGTTCTTGGAATCAAACCGGATTTTGGAAGTGATTCTGTGCACCGATTTGATCATGTGAGTACTCGTTGTGAAGCTCTTTCAATCCTCTATCAATTTCTATTATCAATTTCATGCGTAGTTTAATCGATTTTTGATTTGTATTTTCGGTTTTTAATTCGAATTCGGGTTTTGAGTTTGAGATGTTGTTTGTTGATTCTGTGATTACGAGCTTAAAGATCGTCAAACAGGGAGTCGAACGGCACCGGTTTTGTGCTTGTTGATGTCCGTTTTGAGATTGCCGGAAAACGGCGACGCCGCCGCTGTTCTTTGCGGTTCCGGCGTCGTGTTCGACGAGGACGAAGAAGGAACCCAGGGAACGTCGTTTGTGTTGCTGTTGAACAGAAGCGTGGAACAAACGGGATTTAAATCACGCATTTTGATCGATTTTTGATCGCCGGAAAATCCCCGCCGGCGTCGGGTTTCTGGGCAGCCATGGGCGTTCTTCGCGACCCGGGTTCGACCTGGTTTCAACCCGGGTTTGATCCTGAAAACCCTAACCCTGAAACCTGTTATGTGTTTCTGATATTTTTAATATTTATTCTATTTTCTAAAATCAGAAAATCAGTTTTAATAATTCTAATAATTAATTAAAAATTAGTTTAAATTCTGAAAAATCTTATAATTAATTTCTAAATTATTTTATTAAATTATAAATTCGAATTTAATTATTTAATTAATTATTTAATTATTTATCTAATTATTTATTAGTTATCTAATTAATTAATTATTAGGTAATTAATTAATAATTAGGTAATTAATTAATAAATAAGGATTAAATAATATGATTAATAATCCGATAATTAGTTAATATTACGAGGTATTTATACGAGTAGTGATTCGATAATTAAAATGTTAGATATATTTGATAATGTCATGGCTAATATGTTTTATGTTTAGATTTCAGATCTTATTTGAACAGAACAAATCAGTACTTAACTGATCAGTACTTATACTGGAAGTCAGAACTTAAGGTACTGGAAGTCAGAACTTAAGGGATATCAGTACTTATGTTATCAGGAGATAGATATCAGAACTTAAGTGCTGAAGGACGATCAGATAAGGACAGTAGCTGATTAAAGTTAAGAAGATCAAGATAAACATAAGAAGAGATATGCATGAAGAAGGAATTCCGTGAAGAATGGAATACTTGGAATAGAAGATATCTGATTGATATATTTTAGGAAGCAGAATTATATTCCATATCAATTAGCGAATATCTTGTAACTGTGTAGTATATAAACACAGAAATAGAGTTTACACTAGAGGTGTTATCATTATCGAGAATATTATTTATTATAACTCTAGAAGCTCTCGTGATATTTTGTTCATCACTGAGAGATAACAGTTCCAGATTGTAACAGAGTTTATTGTTTAAATAAAGTTTGTTTTCTGTTACATAAGTTCTTGAAGTTTGATTTGATTGTAATAAACACTGTATTCACCCCCTCTACAGTGAAAGTGTGACCTAACAAGTGGTATCAGAGCTATCTGTTAACACACATACAGTTAAAGATCCAAACACAATCATGTCTGACACAGAAACTCCAACTAAGCCTACCAAAACTGAGGAATCATCAAAGATATCAACTCAGAGTCGATATGAGACTATCAGAGTTCCCATATTGAGACCATCTGAATATCCCATATGGAAGGTAAGGATGACCATGTTTCTGGAAGCAACAGATCCAGAATACCTTGATAGAATCAGGGAAGGGCCTCACAAACCTACCAAGCTCGCTGTTGTAGTTGCAGGTGAAGCAGCAATGACCGTACCAAAGGAAAAGACTGATTACACTGCTGAAGATATAGCATCTATTGCTAAGGATGCCAAGGTACGTCACTTATTGCATAGTGCCATTGATAATGTAATGTCAAACAGGGTAATCAACTGCAAGACTGCTAAGGAGATATGGGATGCACTGGAGACAAGGTGTCAAGGAACTGAAACAGTTAAGAAGAACAGGAAGACAATACTCACTCAAGAGTATGAACACTTTGACTCTAGGACTAATGAGTCATTGACTGATGTATATGATAGATTTGTCAAACTCTTGAATGACTTGTCATTAGTAAATAAGGAGTATGATCTTGAAGATACAAACCTCAAATTCCTGTTAGCTCTTCCTGAATGTTGGGATTTGAAGGCAACAACAATAAGAGACAACTACAATCTTGATGAAACAACTCTTGATGAAATCTATGGAATGCTCAAGACCCATGAACTTGAGATGGAACAAAGAAGCAAGAGAAAAGGAGGAAAGTCAAGGACAGTTGCTCTCAAGGTTGAAGAGGAATCCCCCAAACCACCTTCCTCAAAGAAAGATAAGGGTAAAGCTCTTATCATAAAATCTGATACTGAGTCATCAAGTTCTGAGAGTGATGATGACTCAGATTCTGAAAGCTTGCCTGAAACTGATGCTGATGAGGAGATGATGAAGCTGTGTGCTCTTATGGTGAAAGGAATCACAAAGATTGCATACAGGAAGTTCAGGAAGGGAAAGATGTTTTCCAGGAAAGGCATAAGTTCTGATAAGAAGAATTTCAGAAGATCTGAAGGAAAAGGAGGAAAGTCTGACAGAGGAGATTACGCTAATGTTAAATGTTATAATTGTGGTGAGAAAGGCCACATATCTCTTGATTGCAAGAAGACCAAGAATGACAAAGGCAAAGCTCTTGTCACAAAGCAGAAAAGCTGGACAGACACCTCAGACTCTGAAAGTGAGGAGAACTATGCATTGATGGCAAATGCTGATAAATCAAGTTCTGAGAGCAGTTCTGAAGCTGCTGAAACAAAGGTACCTCAGACTACTTATGCTTTTCATACTGATGATATTGATGAGTTGAGAAGATATCTTAAAACCATGTTTGTTAGTTATAGAGATCAAACTTTAACATGTGAAAGATTAACTTCTGAAAATCTTGCTTTTAAGAAAAGAAATGATTTCTTAGAAAAAGAGTTAGTCATGTTTCATCAAACTCAGCAGGATAGAGATAATGCTTTTTATATTAGGGATGAAGTGCTAAAAATGAATGAATCTCTAAAAACTGAGTTAGAAAAGGAGAGAGAGATTATCAGAACTTGGACTAACTCTGGCAAAACAACTCAAAATTTGCTAAGCAGTGGAAACTGGAAAGAGGGTTTAGGCTATGGAGTAAATGAAAAAGGAACTGTAGAAATTAAGCCTGTTGATAAGCAAAAGCCGAAGTTAAAACCTGTTAAGTTTGTAACTGAAAAATCCGAAAATGAGAAATCAGAAGTTAAAAAGGAATTAGCTTCTAACAAACTAAAACAGGAAAAGACAGCTGAAGTTAACATAGGCTTAATGACGAAGAAGCAGCTTAAGCATAAGCTGAAAGATGTTAAGGATGCAAACAAGGTAAAATCACCTAGGAAAAACAGGAATGGAAAGGAAGGTGTGAATAAAAGCAATAACTATAAATCTGTTCCTGATGCTCCTAGGAAAGCATGTCATAACTGTGGAAGTTCTAACCATCTGGCTTCTTTTTGCAGGAAGAATAAGAATATTAACTCCTTATCTACAAAGTCAGGAGTTAAGAGTCAGTCTGTTAGATACAAACCACAAAATCCTTGTTTTCATTGTGGTAGTTTATGGCATTCCATTTATACTTGTAAGGAATATCATAGTTTGTACTATGATTATTATCAAATAAAACCTTCTTTAAAGAAAGTTTCTGTTGTTCCTTCTAGTATAAGGTCTGATAAGAAAACTGTTAACATAAAATCTGATGTTAAATCCGCTGCAAATGTTAACAAACCTAAAAAGGCCAAAGGATCCAAGCAAGTCTGGGTCCTTAAAACTAATAATTAGTGGTCTTTTTGATTGCAGGGCAACAGGAAAAATATTCTAGTTCTGGACAGTGGATGTTCAGGACATATGACTGGAAATAAGGCCCTGCTATCAGACTTTGTGGAGAAAGCTGGCCCAAGTGTTTCTTATGGAGATGGCAACATTGGAAAAACTTTGGGATATGGCAATATCAATCTTGGGAATGTCATTATTAAAGATGTAGCTCTGGTCTCAGGACTTAAACACAACTTACTGAGTATAAGTCAAATCTGTGACAGAGGTTATCATGTTGATTTCTTTGCAGAACATTGTGAAATAGTTAGTAAATCTAAAGGAAAAATTGTTCTGAAGGGATTCAGGCGTGGTAACATTTATGAAGCTAAGCTTTCAACAAGTTCTGATGGTTCTGCAATCTGTTTAGTGAGTAGAGCCTCAACTGAAGAAAGCTGGAATTGGCACAAGAAACTCTCTCATTTAAACTTCAACAAGATAAATGAACTGATCAAGAAAGATCTTGTGAGAGGACTGCCAAAATCAGTGTTTGTTCCTGATGGTCTTTGTGACTCATGTCAGAAGGCTAAACAAAGAAAATCTTCGTTCAAGAGCAAGACTGAATCATCAATTCTTGAGCCTTACTATCTACTTCATGTTGATCTATTTGGTCCAGTGAATGTCATGTCTATTGCAAAGAAGAAATATGTGTTGGTCATAGTAGATGAGTTCACCAGATACACATGGGTGTATTTCTTCCACACAAAAAGTGAAACTGCATCTATCATGATTGATCATGTCAAACATCTGGATAAATTGATCAAAGATTCTGTGAAAATTTTGAGGAGTGATAATGGCACTGAATTCAAGAATTTGATAATGGAAGAGTTCTGCAAAAATCATGGAATAAAGCAGGAATTTTCTGCTCCTGGAACTCCACAGCAAAATGGAGTTGTTGAAAGGAAGAATAGAACTCTAATTGAAGCTGCACGAACAATGCTTGAAGAAGCAAAGCTTCCAACCTATTTCTGGGCTGAAGCTGTGCAGACTGCTTGTTTTACTCAAAATGCAACACTCATTAACAAGCATGGAAAAACACCATATGAGATGGTGAAGAACAAGAAGCCAAATCTCAAATACTTTCATGTATTTGGATGTAAGTGTTTTGTTCTCAAGACTCATCCTGAACAGCTATCCAAGTTTGATCTAAAAGCTGATGAGGGAATCTTTGTAGGATATCCACTTTCTACAAAAGCCTTCAGAGTCTATAATTTGAGAACAAAAGTGGTCATGGAATCTATCAATGTCTCTTTTGACGACAAGAAGATCATTGGACTTGAAGATTGCATTGATCATAATAAGCTGAGATTTGAAAATGAAGATTCATATTCTGATACCTCAAGTCCTGACAGTCTAAGTCCTGATACTGTAAATTCTGATGGATTAAACTCTGATGTTATTGAAACTGTGGTGACTACGTCAAAGGAAGATGCACCACTGCAGGGGGAGCATACTCAAGATTTTATCACATCTCAAGAAGCATCAGAACATACATCTGGCTCGTCAAATTCTGATTCGTCAAGTTCTGATAAGCCAAGTACTGACAGTGCTGAAAATCTAAATACTGAAGGATCCAACTCAGAGAGCATAGTTTCAGGGGGAGCATCAGAAAATGAAATCGAAGACAGCATGAATTATGGGGGAGCATCCAGTTCTAGAGAAAATCTTCCATCTGCAAGGAAGTGGACAAAATCACATACACCTGATTTAATAATTGGAAATCCTGAGGCAGGTGTCAGAACTAGAACAGGTACTTCGAATGAATGTCTTTACAATTCTTTTCTCTCTCAGACTGAGCCAAAGAAAGTGGAAGAAGCTCTTCAAGATGCTGATTGGGTGCAAGCAATGCAGGAAGAGTTGAATGAATTTGAAAGAAACAAAGTCTGGACCTTAGTGCCAAGACCCAAGAATAGATCGGTTGTTGGTACAAAGTGGGTATTCAGAAACAAAACTGACAGTGATGGCATAATTGTAAGGAACAAGGCAAGGCTGGTTGCAAAAGGATATTCTCAACAGGAGGGAATTGACTATGATGAAACATTTGCTCCAGTTGCTAGGTTAGAAGCCATAAGGATATTCATGGCTTATGCTGCTCACAAAAAGTTTACTGTCTTTCAAATGGATGTGAAAAGTGCTTTTCTCAATGGAGAATTGGAAGAGGAAGTATATGTTGAACAACCTCCAGGCTTTGTAGATTCCAAACATCCAGATTATGTCTACAGGCTTGATAAAGCACTTTATGGACTTAAGCAAGCTCCTAGAGCATGGTATGAGACTTTAGCTCAGTTTCTTCTGGAAAGTGGATTCAACAGAGGAACTATTGACAAAACATTGTTCTATCTCAACCATGGCAAGGACTTACTTTTGATCCAGATTTATGTTGATGATATCATTTTTGGGTCTCCAAATGCCAAACTTTGCAAAAAGTTTGCCAATCTAATGTAGTCAAGATATCAGATGAGTATGATGGGAGAACTTAGTTATTTTCTGGGCCTTCAAGTCAAGCAGAGTGAAGAAGGAACTTTTATTTGTCAATCTAAGTACACCAGAAACTTGCTGAAAAAATTTGGAATGCAAGACTGTTCAAGTGCATCCACTCCCATGGCCACTGCAACAAAACTGGATAAGGATACTGGTAATTCAGTAGATATTACTGATTACAGAGGTATGATTGGCTCACTTCTCTATCTAACTGCTAGTAGACCAGATATCATGTTTGCTACCTGTCTTTGTGCAAGATTTCAAGCAGATCCAAGAGAACCTCACTTAACAGCTGTAAAAAGAATCTTTAAGTATCTTAAAGGAACAGCTGATCTAGGATTATGGTATCCTAGAGAATCAGATTTTAAATTAATAGGTTACTCAGATGCAGATTTTGCAGGTTGCAAAATTGACAGGAAAAGCACAAGTGGAAGCTGCCAATTTCTTGGAGGCAGATTGGTTTCTTGGTATAGCAAGAAACAAAAGTCAATTTCCACATCAACTGCAGAAGCAGAGTATATTGCTGCAGGAAGCTGCTGTGCACAGATTCTCTGGATGAAGAATCAGTTACTGGATTATGGGTTAACATATTTCAAAATCCCTATTTACTGTGATAATCAAAGTGCTATTGCTATGACAGGTAATCCAGTTCAACACTCTATGACAAAGCACATCAGCATCAGGTACCATTTCATCAGGGAACATGTGGATGAAGGTACAGTGGAATTGCATTTTGTTCCCACAGATCAACAAGTAGCAGATATCTTCACAAAACCACTGTGTGAAGCTACCTTTTCAAAATTGGTAAATGAACTTGGAATGATTTCAGGTTCTTTCTCTAAATCTGCTTAAACTTGTTCTATGTTATCAGACTTTATGATCAGTATTTACAGAATTAATCTCTTTGTATATTCTGTGCATTAATTGATAAATGTCTTCAAGTACTGACTGTTGTCTGATATATGTGTCTAAACTCTGATAAGTGATATGTCTGTTTCAGTAACTCTTCTATCCTATGAGGATAACTGTGCTAGATACTGACCTACTAGTCTTCAATAAACAAATGATCCCATGAAAGAAGTAGTTATTTCTGTGGAAATCTTATGACACAAGCAAATTCTGATAACTGAGCTTAGTTAAGTTTACTTTGTATATCTTATTACTAAGTCACAAATTAGAATAATGCTACTCATCTGTTTAAGTTCTGATTCTAGTAAAACTGCTGAATGTACTAAGTGCTGATAAACCTCACTTATCAAAAGAAGAAGAACAATAATCAAAGAATAATATCAGGTACTCCTTTGAGATCTAGAGTAAAAATGTGAAAGGGACGACCCAAGTGCATTGCTGGTATTAAGTAAATATGCATTAGAAAAGCAAAATATTTTCTTGGTGACTTTTCACACTCTATGATTACTGGAGAAATACTCTGATAATAGCATAAATTCTAATAAACAGTCGTGACTCACTTACACTGAGAAGCCTCTGTAAAATAGAATTTCAAAAGATGCATAAAATTAGCACAAAAACAGTAGAGGTGAACTCATGCATGAACTCATTTATCAGTAGGTTTCAGGATAATGACAGATCTTTAGCAAAATTTTAATTATGACTTACTTCTAAGATGTACTGAAGTAGATCAGACTTTACTCTTTGTCTGTTATTTAGCTTAATGCACACACACATCACTCCATATGAATGATGAAATTTCTGTGGTGGTCTATGTTATTTTAGATAAACAGTCATTGTGTCACTTCTGCACAAATTCTGAGGACAAGTTCTAGTTACACGTTCTGATGATTAATTTCTGACGTTCATAACTAAGAACTTGTATGAGTATTTACTAAGATAGATATTCCTTGTTCGAGTTAAGACATTATGTTCTGATGACTGTTAAGTTCTGGTATAGGTCTAAGTTCTGATTTTTCAGTCTAACCCTTTACTTAACTTAACTGTGAGTAAAATTTGGTAACAGTCTCAGATTAATTTCGAAATATGAAGCTGAGAAGGCAACTTCTCAGAAGGATTCTGCAATTGGGGGTTCTAGGCTTCTCAAGAGGCTTAGACGTATGACTGTTCCTGCAACTCCCAAGGAATCCAAATCAACAAGGAAATACAAGAAACAGAGGGCACAGAGGCCAGTTTCAGATGATGAGGAGGAAGCAGCTAAGGAAGGGGATCAGGAATCTCTGATCTCACAAGACAAGGAATTTGCTCCAGTCACTTCTTCTCCATCAACTCCATTTCAGGAACCTGTATCTGACAAGGCTAATTTACCTTCTTTATCTCTTGTTGATCCAGGCACAAGTGCTGAAATTGATATTCAGAACTTGGTTGTGCCTGAAATACTTTTCTTAGAAGCTCCAACAGCAAATAATCCTTCCACAACACCTGTTACTGATGCTGTTCAAACTCCTGAGTTATCACTAACACCTTCTCTGCATCAAGATGATGATCAGATTTTAGGTGAGCATCAGGATATGGCTGTTGATCAGAACTTAGTATCAGATCAGCAATTAGAGGATGTTGAAGCCTCCATTGCTACTCATACAGTTGTCTTATCAGAAGATACTGATTCTTTAAGTTCTGATGCTGCAAATGTTGGAGATACTGGTGAAGCTGCTACAACTGTAGATGCTGATGCAGCAGGTCCTTCAGGACATACTCCTCCACTGACTCTTCCTAAGTCTGAACTGCTAAAGGAGTTTGTTATCAGGGATGCACCAGTACCTTGGAGTGAAACTCCTGCAGGACAGGAGTGGACTAAGGAATGGAACTCAGTTTCATGTGTTCCAAATGCTTTACATCTTGCTGAGCACTTGACTAAAGCTGATGAAATGTTAAATTCTGATGATTTTAAAACCCAGCTTAGAGTCACTGCATTGAGTACTAAACATCTACAAGGTCTTCATTCCAACACTCATGCAGAGCTACACAAGATTCAGGAGAACTTTATTAAACAGGAACAAGTTTGGAAACTTGATAAGAAAAAGTTCTTCCAACCTACCATTGACAGGGTTGCTTATATTGAGAAAACTCAAGAGAAGCAACAAGCTCAGATTGATCAAATTCTGACAAATCAAGCTTCTCAGCAATCGCAACTTACTGAAATCCAGACCTCAGTGGAACTACTTATCTCTCTTTTATTACCTGCTGATGCCAAAAAGGGGGAGAAGGTAATTAAGTCCAAATGCAAAACCAACAAGTCACTGCAAGGACAGGATGATGGAAAAGATGACCAAGGAAACTCTGGAATGGGTAGTGGTCATAGTCAAGGTAGAAGATTTACATCAAGACAAGCTAGTCACAGAACAAGTTCTGATACTGGGAAAAGAATAAGTTCTGCTGCTGGTAAAAGGATAAGTTCTGATGAACTTCTAGATCTTGATGAGGAAATGTCAAGACAGTTATTTCTTCAAGAAAATCCAGGGATGGACTTGGAAAGTTTAAAGGAAGAAGAAGCCAGACTTAAATCAGAGAAAGTCACATCTAAATCTGAAGCTTCTGGTAAAAAGTTACTTCCAAAACCTAAAGGCATTGTGATCAAAGAGAGGATACATACTGAAGAAACTTTGGCTAGATCACAACCACAGATAGATCCAAGATCCAAGGGTAAAGAAAAGGTTGGTGAACCTATCAAGCCTTATGTACCTCCTGAGGAAGAAGAAATTACTGATGGAAAACATAATCTTGCTCTGACTTCAAGAAAAATTCTTAAAACAACCTCTGACATGGCTCAAGTTGTTCAGAGTCAAGAAATTGTAAGTTCTGATATTCAGAAGAAGCAAGTAACCTCTGATAGTGCTCAAGTTAACTTGATATCAGAAGATAAATCTAAAACACTCCTACCAGGATTCACTAAAGCAAAACAGACTCAATCTTTGAAGACTACTTTAAGTGGTTTTGAAGCAAGAGTAGTTACTGGAAAGGAAGCTAGAGATAAAACTGGATTGGGAAGTGCTGATGAAAGAAGAGTACACAACACTACTGATGATCCAACTTCCTTGAGTGAACCAGGTATTGGAGCAACTCCTGAGAGATTGAATCAACTAGAATCTGTACAGATGGTTTACCATACCTACTTGAAAGAATACATCATGTTATATTTCATGACAGATGGTAGGGTTTATCATATAAGACAAAATGCCATTCCATTGAAGTATTTTGAAGAATTGGAGCATGTATTATTCTTACTTCAAGTGGATGACAGAATAACAGAGACTGCTGCAAACTACTTAAAGGAACAGATTCAGAGACAGAAAAGACTTTATTCTGTTAAGTCTGACAGCAGATATGTTCCAAAGTACAGAAATCACAATGGTGATATTGTTGATATGAAGCCTAATACAGCACAGATCAGAACATATCTTGGTATTAAGGGGCTTGAATTCAATCTAGAGTCTAACAAAGCTTATGTCATAAGACTAGATCGGGAGTTGAGAAAAGCAAAGATTAATGATCTCAGAGCTGCAATATTTCAAACTGGTGAAGATACTGCAGAGCTTAAAGATGTCAAACGGAGAATGATTGATGAACTCAGATATGCTGAGAAATGTTTGTTGAAGAATTATCTCAGAACAACTTCTGACATCAGAGAGATCGGAAAATGATGAAGCCAAGTCGAAGATCTACAACTGCTTAAATTCTGATATTTATACAGGTTGAAGTTGTTATCAGAAGTTGAATTGGTAAAAACTTTAAGGACTGTAAGTTGTAGTTATCTTGTCTATTTCTCATGCATTTGTACTTAATGTTTTTGACATCATCAAATATCTGTTAAACTTGTATATTTTGTTAATTTACAAGTTGGGGGAGATTGTTAGATATATTTGATAATGTCATGGCTAATATGTTTTATGTTTAGATTTCAGATCTTATTTGAACAGAACAAATCAGTACTTAACTGATCAGTACTTATACTGGAAGTCAGAACTTAAGGTACTGGAAGTCAGAACTTAAGGGATATCAGTACTTATGTTATCAGGAGATAGATATCAGAACTTAAGTGCTGAAGGACGATCAGATAAGGACAGTAGCTGATTAAAGTTAAGAAGATCAAGATAAACATAAGAAGAGATATGCATGAAGAAGGAATTCCGTGAAGAATGGAATACTTGGAATAGAAGATATCTGATTGATATATTTTAGGAAGCAGAATTATATTCCATATCAATTAGCGAATATCTTGTAACTGTGTAGTATATAAACACAGAAATAGAGTTTACACTAGAGGTGTTATCATTATCGAGAATATTATTTATTATAACTCTAGAAGCTCTCGTGATATTTTGTTCATCACTGAGAGATAACAGTTCCAGATTGTAACAGAGTTTATTGTTTAAATAAAGTTTGTTTTCTGTTACATAAGTTCTTGAAGTTTGATTTGATTGTAATAAACACTGTATTCACCCCCTCTACAGTGAAAGTGTGACCTAACATAAAAATTCTTATTCGAGCGATAATTATTCGAAGAATGTCGTAATAATTGTTCGTATCGTATAATTAAATACAGATAATTAATTGATTGACGAATCGTATAAGTTACAGTAATAATATAATAGTTCGATAGTATTCGAGAATAGTGAGTAGCTCGTATTTATACGAGTAGTTAATCGTTGAGTTAGATTATAATTCAATTAATTAGTATTTATTCGATAAATAGCGTATCAGTTAGTTGTATCGATTGTTTATTTATAAATAATCGATCTAATCGAGTAAGTATTATTAATTTGTAAATAATTGTAATAAATAGTAATTAATCCTAGTAATTAGGGATTAATTATTTTAAAATACAATAATTATTAGTTAATTATTTAAAGATGTAATTAAGGATTATTTAATTATAATTAATTATTAATTAATTAAATCTTGTTTAATTCATAATAATTAAACCGTTAGTTCGATTTGAGCGAAACGAGGACCCCTAGACTCAGAAAGATGAAACGAATCCAATAAAAATAATTGTAAGTTATAATTTCTTCCGGAAGAGAGTGGTCTTGTGATAATAAATTGTTTATAGGCCCTATTAGGGGTAGAATCGAGTCAAATAAATCCTGAAAAATTTTAATAAAATCAGATAGGGTTAGTTATTATAAATATGAGTCTAGTATCGATTATAAAAATAATTATAAGTCTAAAAATTAATTATGTGCTTTATGTGCTATGTGCTTTACGTGGTTATGTGAACCTTACATGCTATATAATTATATGTGTATATATGCGAGTCAGATAGAAACACATGGGTAGACTGATGAGGTTACGTAGTATCAATTCGAGATACACGTATATAGTAAGTTATCTAAACGACTATCTTTCTATGATTGGTTCAGTGTCAGCAAGGCAGAGCAAGCTAGAGATCGAAGGTGGTGAGTTGAACCAGGTTAAGTACGCGCAAGGCAAGTTTTCCCCTATTCTAAATTCAGAATAGTGAATTATATCTCATTTTTCCATATCAGTTATCTTTGATAGTTTTTGTTCATATACACTGTTACACAATTATTGAATCTTGTTTCTAT
This sequence comes from Apium graveolens, assembly GCF_009905375.1. Lineage (NCBI taxonomy): Eukaryota > Viridiplantae > Streptophyta > Magnoliopsida > Apiales > Apiaceae > Apium > Apium graveolens. Next base: position 88,264,769 of record NC_133652.1, read on the forward strand.
TTCACTTTGATTCTTAATATCTCCCAATTTATTGAATCCTTTATTTGTGTACCTATACTTTTACCATTGTTACATATACTTTGATATATCCTGGTATTGGGATACATCAAAAGCATTCCGATTGTTCCGGATGCTAAGCTTTGGACTGGATGGTTACGATGTGGACTGGGTTTTACCCAGACCTTTAATTAATAGGCCATAGTTGCCTGAGTACTCTTTATGTTGGTTGGGTCTATGCAGTTGGGTATAGATCTGCACTGTATCTTGACTGATCAGCAGGTTATAGTGCATATGTTGGTTCTTGTTTCCAGTCTTGTTCATTTGGCACTCGCCAGTGTTGGCAAATTATTATCCTATACAGATACAAATGGTTGTTCAAACCAGCAGCTTAATGGTTCACTTATTTCTCTCTCTTTATACTATATATATATATTATTGCAGGCTTGTTGAGCAATTTTGGCTCATCCCTTTTTATTGTTATTCCTATTGTTTTATAGTTAAGGTAGAGAATGAAACCCATCAGGACCCGCGTAGTCAAGAAGCGAGTCAAGCAGCTGGACCCTCTTATACCAAGAGTGTTCCTTCATATTCCCGAAAAGAGCTTTGAGTTACCAGATCAGGTGTAACAGGATAAGTAGTAATGTTGGGTTGAATAAAAATTTTGTGTGGTTTGAATAAAAGTTGTGTGGTGAGAATGTAGATAGAATAAAGTTTTAGTAACAAAGAGAGTTCTTGAGACAAATTGTTTTTATTTGGGTTTGTAATAAAGTTAGTGTGTAGTTCTTGTTTTTAACTCTTAACCTTAAAAGATCCTGAGTAGCAGTAGTTCGGGGTAATTATCATATTTATATTCCGCTTGTGCAGGTTTAGTTTGTAGTTGTTATTAATAATTCCCCAAATCTATACCCCGGATTTGGAGGGTGTTATATTTGCGAACTAGTGTAAGTTCTATTATGTAAAGTTGTTTATATTATATTATATTATAATTGTGTTATTTTACAGTTGGGCCTAGTATACTTCTTTTCGAAGTTATACCAGTGGGTTAATATTGAACTGGAATTGGTTGAATAGAGTTTTAAAAGAAAGTAAAAAATTTATTGGTGGAATTTGGATATCTTGTTTCTAGAACTTTAACCTTAAAAGATCTTGGATTAGTTGGGGTCATAGATGCTAAATATCTTCCGCTGGCATTTATTTATTGATTAAATAGGTTATTTTGGATTGAGGTTTCATAGTGACGACCAAATCCCCTGACCCCGGATTTGTAGGCGTTACAGGTTGGTATCAGAGCCGAGGTTATAGTAAACTAGAAACGAGAGTGTGTAGGAGTGTGTATAGCTATGTGAGGAAGTTTGAGCTCACATCGAGTTCTTGTTGGACTATTGGACGTAGTACCAACGAGTAAGTTAAGATAGGCGCATTTGTTTGAGATGGTTGTGCTGAGCTGGATGGAACTCCGGGAAGCTGCAAACTTCTATTATGGAATCTTTCGAGACTACTACAATTTGACGATGATGAAGATTATCGATATCCTTAAAACGTGAAGAAGTGTCTAAAATCTGATGGCGAGTCAACAGAAGAGTTCAAATTGAAGATAAGTATTAAGACCTTGGTAATACCTTCTCTTTCTATAATTTCTTTTGACATCTCTCAAAAAGAAGTATTAGTTAAAGGATATATTCCCTAACACTCATTTAATCATTTTGCGCCAGAATTTTGTTTTCCGGATTTCATTTTTCTCCAGAAATATCAGCTTTGAAATCTTTTCAGTTTTATTCATTTGATTTTGGATTCCATTGATATTCTTTTATTTTGATTGAGATGAACAACCCTAACTTTAGGGGACACAATGTATACCTGTCTGTGTGATAGGAGTTGGATAGGACGCCATCACTTGTGTGTGTTGTGACTACAAGAAGGTTAACAACCTTTAGTAGTGTCTTAATTTGGACACGCAATACCAAGTTCATTTGATCATATTGATCTCTCAGTTATTCTTTTATTTCAACAATACTTTTTTTTCTCAAATTCAGATTTTGTCCTGTTATGATATGAAATTCTTTTCTCTTTCTAAGTCCATGATTTTATCATCTCAAACATTCGAAGGTATGCCAATCAAGTTAAGCTGAGTTATCCTGGTCAAATCAAAGCAGGGTTATGTGATGGGATTACCAAGAGCAACAGTGGACTGCGATGCTGAAGCATTTCGCTCGAAAATATCAAAAAGAGATTTGAATACAGTGAGAAATAATTATCCGATTTTTAATAAATTTCCTGTTTCAACAATTATGATTTTAAATGTTCTGCGTTATTGCAGACGTCGGTTTTATATCAAAACGATCATATATATATATTACAATGATCTTGCTGAGCATTTCTTCCACTCATACTTGGCTGTTTTTAAATTTAACCTCCAGTGAGGATTAACTTGCGCTTTTTAGCAGCGTAATTCGAAGAAGCAAAGAAGAAGCTCTTTGAAGGTGGTTGGTCCAGGGTTTGTGAACTAGTGTAAGTTCTATTATGTAAAGTTGTTTATATTATATTATATTATAATTGTGTTATTTTATAGTTGGGCCTAGTATACTTCTTTTCGAAGTTATACTAGTGGGTTAATATTGAACTGGAATTGGTTGAATAGAGTTTTAAAAGAAAGTGAGAAATTTATTGGTGGAATTTGGATATCTTGTTTCTAGAACTGTAACCTTAAAAGATCTTGGATTAGTTGGGGTCATAGATGCTAAATATCTTCCGCTGGCATTTATTTATTGATTAAATAGGTTATTTTGGATTGAGGTTTCATAGTGACGACCAAATCCCCTGACCCCGGATTTGGGGGCGTTAAAATAAAACTATTTTATAAAGCCGGGAATCGTCCAACCTCAACCGTATTTACGTTTTTACAACCCGAAACTCTTCCAAAAACCCTTTCCTAACCTAATCTGGTAATTTCGAACATTTTCCGTGTTTTAACTTTTTCAATCCGGATTACGGTTTGACACGTGTGAGGCCCGTCGCAAAATTTTCGATAAGATAGTTATTTCGATAAATCAACAAAACCCGTATTCTTGAAAGACGGAATATTATTACATTATTTTCGTATATGGTGTTTTATAAAAAACTCAGTTTTGATAATTATCCAAACATGGTATTAAATTGTATCGTTTTTATAGTTACTTAGCGGCGAAGTAATCTATTTTTGGATCGTTTGAAGTTACTTAGCGACTAAGCAACTAATTTATCGATCCAAAACGATCCAATATTCCATAAATATATATAGCCTTTTTCTTATTTCATTTTATTCGTTAAATCATAATCAGTCAGTTAAAATTGATAAAATACAGAGAAAATCCTAAAAACGTTACGTTCTTGAAAATCAAACGCACAAACGAAAGCGTTATCGAACTCCGATTCGGGCATGCTATATATCAAGTCGAAACCCTTGAGAAGCAGTTTCTAAATCAATCAACCATTTTTATGCAGAAATCAAGGTTATTTTCTTATTTAATTATTTTAATTCGAATTATTTAGTGAATAAAATATGAATTTTTGCAGACGTGATTATCTGATTGTTTTGATGATTCCATGTTGTAGAGCATGTTTTTCTGGTCAATTTCATATATTATACTTCAAAAATAGAGTTCAATAACACATAGTAATTGTAGTTTAATTTTCTGAATTTTTTTTGAAAAGCTGTTCTTGGTGTTCTTGAAGAGTTCTGAAAATCAAAATCAATTTTGAAGGTGATATTGAACTCCAAATCATAAGTATTTGTAACTGTTGTGAAGCCTTTAATCTGTTCTACCTATTTCAACCATCAAATCATGTAAACGATTAGTAATTTGTAAATTCGTATTTTAGGGTTTATACCCCGAATTAGGGGTTTCTTATTGAGTGATTTTTGGATTATTTTGATGGTACCAATAGCTTTGTTTACTTGTTTACAATCGATTAGAGTATAAATATGCAGTGTTTGATTATTGGAAGGTTATAGTCGAGTTCATAGGTTTTCCTATTTTTAAAATTAATTTTCTGGATTATTCATGTTACGGTTGTTTGTCTTGAATATATCGCTGAGTTTGTATGAAGATGAGCTTCATTTTCGTAGCTAAATGTGTAAGTTTGGTTCGGAATCGATTGATATCGACGATTCGCCGGAATAGTACGTCAGGGGTTAATTTCCCGATCGATTACCGGGTTTTAGCGACTGGTTATCGTTGTTGATGTTCTTTCTGAGTTTAGGAGTCGAATTAGAGAATATTTGGAGTTAAAACCGTAAAGATTGGCTTCGTTTTTCCCTGGGAAGTCACCGGAGCTCGGCGGCCGGACATTTTCCGGTCGTCTTCCTCAATTTTCCGGCCAGATTCAAGCCCGACCCGGAAATTTCTTCAGGGTCCGTTTCCCTAACTGCTTTGACCCGAATTTGATTCAATTTTTCCCAAATTCAATTACCTGATTTGTTTCTCGATTTTTTTCTATTAAAATTTATTTCAAAAGCCTTATGTTTAATTCTAAAAAAATCATTTTTAAATTCCATTTTAATTTAGTTAATTATTTTAATGATTAATTAAATTGTTTTAATTCCAAAATTTTATTTTCTTTTATTATTTTTAAAAAGAAAATCCATATTTGTTTTAATTATTTATGTTAGATATATTTGAGATGTCATGTCTAATATGTTTCATGTTTAGTTTTCAGATCTTAACAGACAGGAAATATCAGGACTTACTGGAAGTCAGAACTTAAGGATATCAAGACTTAGATTATCATAAGATAAATATCAGAAGATGGATATCAGAACTTAAGTATGAGAGGACTAATAGTTAAGGAAGGAAGCTGATTTATAAGAAAAAAGATCGAGACTAATACAAAAGAAGATATGCATGGAAAGAGTTAGAGGACTTGAAGACTTGTATAAGATATCTGATTGATATATTTTAGGTGACAGAATTATATCCCATATCAATTAGAATTTATCTTGTAACTGTGTACTATATAAACACAGACATAGGTTTACACTATATGTGTTATCATTATCGAGAAGATCATACATTGTAACCTAGCAGCTCTCGTGATATTTGTTCATCACTGAGAGAGAACAGTTCCATTGTAACAGAGTTTATTATATCGAATATATCTGTTTACTGTTACTCGTGTTCGAAATCGATTTGATTGTTTTCCACACTGTATTCAACCCCCTTCTACAGTGTTGTGTGACCTAACAAGTGGTATTAGAGCCTATCTGATAACACACATACAGTAAAGATCCAAAACAATCATGTCTGATGAACCAGAAAATCCAACCAAGCCCGCCAAAACTGAAGAAACTCAAAAGACTCAAATCCACAGTCGATATGAGACTATTAGGGTTCCCATACTGAGACCTTCTGAGTACCCCATATGGAAAGTGAAGATGGCTATGTTTTTGGAAGCTACAGATCCAGAATACCTTGACAGAATTAATGAAGGACCGCATAAGCCAACCAAGCTCTCTATTGTAGTTGCAGATCAGCCAGCAAAGACCATACCAAAGGAGAACAGTGAGTATACAACTGAAGATATCTCATTCATTTCCAAGGATGCAAAGGTAAGGCATTTGCTACATAGTGCCATTGATAATGTCATGTCAAACAGGGTAATTTATTGCAAGACTGCAAAGGAGATATGGGATGCTTTGGAGACAAGATGCCAGGGAACTGATGCAATCAAGAAGAACAGGAGGACTATATTCACTCAAGAGTATGAGCACTTTGACTCAAAAAGTGATGAGTCATTAACTGACTTATATGACAGGGTTGTCAAACTCTTGGATGATCTGTCACTGGTGGACAAGGAATATGATCTTGAAGGTTCAAATCTAAAATTCCTTTTAGCTCTTCCTGAAAGTTAGGATTTGAAGGCTACTATTATAAGAGACAACTATGCTCTTGATAAAACTACTCTTGATGAAATTTATGGTATGCTCAAGACTAATGAACTTGAGATGGATCAAAGAAGCAAGAGACATGGGGGAAAGTCAAGGACAGTTTCTCTTAAGGCTGAGGAGGAATTCCCCAAAGTGGCTGTCTCAAAGAAAGGCAAAGGAAAAGCTCTCATTACAAAGTCTGATTCAGAATCATCAAGTTCTGATGATGATGATTCAGAAACTGAAAGTTTACCTGAAAGGAATATCAGGAAAGTGTGATCTGTAACACCCCCAAATCCGGGGTCGGGGATCCGGGTTGTCACGAGTTCCATTTCCCTTAATAACACCCAATCTTAATAAACAATCAACAACTCTGTACTGTGACCCCACAATAAACACACACACCACAAGTTATAGTCTCAGAGATGAATATCCAAAAATAACACGAGTCATTTTATTCCAAAATTATATGCCAATACACCTAAAAAGGGTTTCTGAATAGATTTACATTTCTTTGCCATTATTACAATTGATAAATATACATAAATCTGGTTCATCAATAGTTGAAAACCTAGCCTATTGGTAGCTCCTACCTCAGCTACGGCGGCATCAACGCTTCCGAAAAACTACGGAACATAATCTAACCGCTTGAGAATTGGAAGCTTGGTCATGTTCATCTTTTCTATCTGTGTTATGTGATGAAAGAAGAAAGCAAGGGTGAGCAACAAGCCCACCAAAATAATATGTATAATGATTAACAATATATGAGCATTCTCATAGTACTCATGAAAGTCTTGGTCAAGAAGGAATGAACCAAGCTGATATCTTAACGCGACCAAGTCGCAAAATATTCAGTATATATACATATATACTTTTCAAAATCTTTGAAATCCTCTGACATGTATAATATACGCAGAGTTCCCGTTTATAACTGTATAAAAATATCATTGCATGGTGATCTTATATATCTAACCTTGTCTCAACGTTTTTTTCTGAAAATCTTTGTCATTCATAAGACAATTATTAACTAGATATAAGTTTAAAAGATGAAGTTACAAGATACTCCAATATGCTTATATCTTTTCCGAATACTACTTGAACTACCACCATTCAAGTTATAATGAGCTTTCAACAGTTCATCACATAGATGAGACTACAAGACAAGATTTGAATAGATTAAATCTTTGGAGTATTATTGAAGGATATGAAGTTATGATATACTTCATTAAGTTCCGATATATATATATCCATATATACATCTTCTCTATATATTTCCTGAAAACCTCTTTCATGTAAAGTATGAACAGAGTTTGTAACATCCAATAAATTTTTGGAAGGAAAAATAATTGTGGCATAAACCCGATATCTTGCTGATCAGGCAAAGATACAAATAAGTAACCTTTTTTACTAGTAGATGGACGAATTCCCTACTGGTCATCACCCTGGTCGCAATAGGACCTTATGCTGGACTGCCACTCAGCCACTTACGCATTTGATGGACTCCCACTGAGCCACTTACACTATCATGGACGCCCACTGAGCCCATGTTGCTTATGCCGACTCGATAGATGGACTTACTTCCCGAACGTTGGGTAAGTAATCAATTCATTTACAAAAACCGCAACCTTGTTGCGAATATAAAATACACCACAGAGCCAGATCCCTCTGGTTTTGAGCGAGTATTTAAATCCCCTTTAAAAAGGGAGATCTTAAATATATAAAAATGAGTTTTGGGATCCGCTCTAACTTTTAAAAATCATTTTAAAGACTCGAAAACACTTTAAAGAGTGTTTGGAGTAATGCTGATTTAATAATATAAATCAGTCCCAATATATTAGAAAATATCTGAATATTATTATTTAAATAATATTCCCATAAAGAATAATCTTTATACAAATAATTGAGGTAGAAGTTGTAAAACTTATACTTGAAATGAGTATTAAATAACCAAATATATACTTATACGAAAGTACTATCTTTATTTGAATAATCAAAAATAAGTTTGATTATCGACACCTTATTCTTTAGTAAAATAAAGAATACATTTCAGAAAATAATCGGAGTCATAGGTCCTCATATGAATATTCAAATAATATTCAATTAAATAATATAAGCGGAGTCATCTGTCCTCGAATGAATATTCAAGTAATATTCATTAAATAATATAGAGTGAGTCATAAGTCCTCGAATGAATATTCAAGTAATATTCATTAAATAATATAAAGTTATCGAATAAACCTTATTCGATTAATAGTTTTAAAAACTATTTATATATATATATAATACTTGGGAGCCTCGCCTCCCGGTTTTAGAAAAAGTTCACCTTTTGATCTCCTATACTAAGGGTAAACTCAAATACCGCTTATCTCTAGCATAGGTATTATGCGACTAATAAGCGTTTGAACCAACAGATATATAAATCAAGAATACGAAACAGGCATGCATATATACCATATCACATGCTACAATATATCGCAAGAATTTGCTAATAATCAAATATGCGTTTATCACAAGATCATGCATATACACATATACATCACAACAACAGTTATACGGGTAGAAAACTTGCCTGAGTGCTCCCGGATAGACTTAAGCTTAGAGTGGGTCCAATAACCTATGAACAACAACATAAGTCGGAATTAAACCCCGGTCGCTTAAGAAACTAGACTTTAACCATTTAGAGTCCTAACGTTCGCTTTCGCGCTTAACGATTTACTTAAGTCGCTCGAGTACCCTCGGCTCCACCATTTTTAATAATTTAACCATTAAGGGTTTTAAGGCGATTCTTTCGCGAGTGTCTTACCAACTGCCTATTACACTTTACATAAATGTTTTATACTCCAATTAGTCGTTTAAGGTCTTTAACCAATGTTTCAAAGTAAGGCGAGGGGTAATGGTTCGTTCGCGAAACGTCGTTACTTAAAACGACCGTTTCTCCTAAACCGTACATCGGAATCAAACAAACCACATATCAAAACGAAGCTCGCAACATGAACTATCTTATCATTGCAATGGTCAAAACCTAGTACGGAGTTCTCGGGTCCTAATGTTAAGAACAAAACAGCCTAAAGTAAATCGGACATTACGACGGCTATGTTTACGCGATTTCCCAAATTTAAAACACTTCAATTCAACCCACAATCAATCCACAATCACAACCCAATCAAAACTCCATCCATACTACATCATAACAGCCCCAACAACTCAACATTAACAATTTATACTTATTCCCAATCATGAACTAAAAGTTTACTTAAGTTCTTTAACTAATTAACAAGATTTCAACATCCAAATTACTACAACTCCAACCCAAACTCTAAGCATACAAGCATCAAGCTTCTCTTTTAAAATAAAAATCAAAACCATCCTAATATTCAAAGTAAGGTTAGGGTTTGGAGATGTTATACCTTCCTTGAAGTGATTAGAGTAGCTAGGAAGCCTTAAAAAGCCTTGAGATAGCTTAGGAATGCTTGGATCATAAAGGAAAAATAAAGAAAACCAAGTTAGAAATCTTGAAAACACTATTCATTATCTTCTTCATTGATTTATTGGAAGAGAATCATGAAGAATTGGAGGCTCAAACTTCTAGGATAGCCATAACTAATCATAAGGGACCTTGGATAATTACCTTGTGATTTAACAATGGTTGGATCTTGATTTTTGAAAATTCTTCTCTTGAAATAAGGAAAAAGCCGAGAGCAAATGGTTGAAGAAATGAAATGATTTTGTGTTTGTAATTTGTTTAGCTTAGCTTGGTTATTTTTGATTAGATTTTGGTTAATTACCTTATTAACCTTGAACTTTGTGTGGTTATCATTCATCCACACCTCCTTCCCCCCTATGTCATGCTTATGTCACATTGTGATGTCATCATCCCTTACTTGCCCTCTTCTTATTGGTTGGATGACCTCATCATCCCTAACCTCCTTGATTAACTTCCTAATTATTTGCCTAATGACCGCTGATCTGTTATACGGTTCGCTTAACTTTCATTCTCGTTTCTCGTTTGAGGGAGCATACCCGGGATCTTATTACTTGGGTTTCCTTAACCTTTCTCAATACATTATAATCCTTTTATGATCCTCTCTTATAATCCTTTAATTTAAATCCTTTTTATCCTGTTGCCTTATACTCAATTCTTTCCGTATCTAGTGGATTTCCGGGAAAAATTAAAGTGTTTGGAATTGGATTCTGACGATCTTTACATACACTTATATACCACATAGAGTACTAATAATATCCCAGAAGATCAATAAAAGAACCCCCTACATAGTGTGGCATGAAAAGTTTTCTTATTCAGCAAAACACTATTCATAAGGGTTTCAAAAATTCCAAAAATTGGGGCTATTACAGTCTCCCCTCCTTAAAAGGATTCCGTCCCGGAATCAGATAGAAAATGAGTAGGGATACTTTCTTAGCATTGCACTTTCTAACTCTTACGTAATTTTCCCACATTGTGGTTTTACCATCAAACTCTGACTAGTTTGATAACTCTTCTCCTAAGCATTTGTCCATTTTTGATCTATAACCCTTCCTGGTTGCTCCATGTAGGTTATGTCTGGTTGCATGTCTATGCACTCATATGCCCCTATTTGTCTGGCACCCGAATTACACTTCCTTAACATTGATATGTGGAACACGTTATGAACTTACTACATGTTCGGGGGTAGGGCTAGCTCATATGCTATCTTCCCAATACGTCTTAATATATCCAAGGGTCCAACAATTTGTGGACTTAGCTTTCCTTTCTTTCTGAACCTCATCAATCCTTTCCAAGGGATACCTATAACATTACTAGGTCCCCTATTTCATATTCTTTGTCCTTTCGAGTCAAATCAGCATACCTATTATGTCCATCTAAGGTTACTACCAGCCGTCCTCTGATTAGATCTATTATATCCCTGGTCCTTTGGACTACTGCGGGTCCGAGCATCTTGCGCTCTACAACTTCATCCTAACATAAGGGAGATCGACATTGTCTTCCCTCAAGGATCTCATAAGACGATATCTCAATACTGACATATGATCTATTGTCGTAAGAAAACTCAATCCGTGTTAAGTGATCATTCCAAATTCTTTCAAGTCTATTGCACAGACTCTCATTATAGCTTTTAGCATTAGAGCTTTTACTTCTCAATACCCATGCTTTTCCAGTTCGTAATCGCTACTACCTTCCGTTCCTAATATTATACTGGTTATACTTTTGCTCGTTAGCGTTCTATAACCTTTTAATAATTGCGTCAACCTTAGTATCATGAACATGTTTCCATTCCGAATACCACCATAACTTTACTACTCCCTTTTCAGCTGTTTCTATTTTCCAAAGTTTGATCAATCATATAGGAGTAAAGGAATTTGTTGAGAGATCACTATGATCATGAACACTTGTTTCATTGCATAGTTAGTACAGAAGGTGGCCGGCCTTTAGTACTTGACAAGCAATTAAATAACATGTGGTATCCTACTAGGCTTCTATCACACAGATAGATAGTCATTCGGCAATACCTCCCCTTCTGGAAGGGTTGTTCTTCTCAGCTTACATGGAATGAAAAGAAGAGAAAAGGACGAACTGAAGATAATTGTATATATAAAATATACTGCCACAAAATATCTGGCTTGGAATCTACCTCTGAACTATATAGGTTTATCATAGGAGAACAAAACATTACGTATATATATCAAGTATTATCGCATCGCATTTCACATGTTTAAATATTTACTATTCCATCCATCCTTCTATGGACCCATGCTCTTCCTCGAGCTTATACATAATCACCTTTGAAACTCCCTCGACATCGAAAATCGAATCTGGGATCTCATTCTAGACACCATCGTTACTAGAATTCTATGCTTGCATCGCAACCTTCCTCGTATAGTAATATGACTCTCTATTGATAAGAAGGAATAAATATTCAATAGGTAGATAATCTACTTAACCAGTCTATTTAACGACAACTTATACATCACCACAACCCGGTTAGGGGTACCCAATCTCAACATCCATTACACTACAACTCTCACGGTTGTAATCGGCTCATTATTCAAAGAATCGTTGCTGCATTACTATGGTCCACCACTGACCTACTGTCGTCATTCATTTTCCTTGGAATCTTAATAGCTAACCATACGGAGTCCATACCTGTCGTATCAAATTCTTCTAAGGAGTTAACATAATTACCATTCATAATTCATGAAGAACACTCCAGATCCTGACGTACTTTCATGACATGAAGCAGATAAAATTACAGAAGAGTTTCAATCAAAGCAACGATAGCAGGTTAATACCATTCTTAATTATATGCCTTCAAGAGAAGACTTAACTCAAAGGTTCGTCTAGTCCTTTTTGAAACATGGTCCTGGCTTATCTCAAGATAGTACCTTCTGAGATAGATAGCCCGCTCATGGCGATTACACGAATTAAACCTTTACCAACTACTATTACGGTTGGGTATTGCACAGTCATCAGAAGGAATGTCAACCTTCCAAACCATAATACAACCTTCACAGCTTTAATCATCATCACTGTATTCCTTTGGCACAAGAGCCTATAATTATCCTCTTACATTTAAAGTGTCGGCCACCTCTTTGGCCTTTCCTGATAGTAAAATTTCCTTACAATCAATGTCATTTTAACCACATCCAACTAAATTTTCTACCTCATTCAATCACTGCTTATGTGAAAAAATGCTTTCCTTAAAATCTGATGAGTAAAAAAAAATATCACCATTTTTTCATAAGTTAATGCCTCAGTCTTTAGAGGTTAATCATTGTCACGACTGACTCTCAATCATACTTAGAACATCTTTTATCTTAGGTCCTAATTGCCCTGAACAATTTCGACCTTTACTGGTTCGATCCATACTTTCTCGTGGTTTAACACGTGCCCCACTTGGCCTCATTATAATTACGTCATATTTCCTTTATCAATATTTCTATTCTTGAGAATTTTGAATATTACCTTTCTCCTTGTAAAACCTCTAAGATTATCCTTGAATCGTTCCTCCTGTATTCCCTAGATACAGGGCATATCAAATACCATTTACTAATACTAGAACCATTGTCTATATACTTCTGAAAAATTTCCCCACTGATCCTTAAAGGTTGTTATTACCTTAATCCTTTCCAATTCATACTGTCAAAACTCATACTATCCCTATTAAGGGTGAAATTCCAACCTTTATGCATTCCCCTAGGATTCATTTTAAGTTACCGATGTTCTATCCTTAATTCCACCTTTAAAAAAAAGTACATGCATCATTCCATTGATAAATCAAGTCATATATCCCTGATAAGGGTGTCTTATTCAATCATTCCCACCTCGATAGTATATGCCTAATTTCATAATAACATATGTATTCAAAATGAGGTCAATCAATATGGCCTCCAAAAGATAACAACGGTTATCCGCTTTTCTTGCCTAATTTGGTAACGATAACAAGGATGTTCTGGAAGATATTGGTCATGTTCAACGTGAACTCCTTCTTAATAATTCCTTATTTACTTTTGTTGTTTATCTCAACAGTCATCTCAATACTGGGATATCTTTTATACCTGGCGTCTCCCTTTCTGGGTATCAAGCCACCGGTCTTACACTTCACATTCTTGAAGGTCACTTCCTTCATCCAATTTTCCTAATTTCTTACTTTCTTGTCTCCTTAGTCTATCCGCGTCTCATTATTTATCCTTCGAACTATCTTAAGGTGTAACACCCCCAAATCCGGGGTCGGGGATCCGGGTTGTCACAAGTTCCATTTTCCTTAACAACATCCAATCTTAATAAATAATCAACTACTCTGTACTGTGACCCCACCATTAAACACACACACCACAAGTTATAGCGTCAGAGATGAATATCCAAAAATAATCACAAGTCATTTTATTCCATAATTATATGAATACACCTTAAACAAGTTTCTGAATAAATTTACATTTCTTTGCCATTATTACAATTCATAAATATACATAATCTGATACATCAAAAGTTGAAAGCCTAGCCTATTGGTAGTTCCTACCTCAGCTACAGCGACATCAACGCCTATAGGAAACTGCGGAACGTTTCCTATCCGCTCGCGAATTGGGAGCTTGGTCCTGTTCATCTTGTCTATCTGATGTTGTATGATGAAAGAAGAAAGCAAGGGTGAGCAGCAAGCCCACCAAAATAATATGTATAATGATTAACAATATATGAGCCTTCTCATAGTACTCATGAAAGTCTTGGTCAAAAGAAATGAACCAAGTTGATATCTTAATGCGATGAAGTCGCAAAATATTCAGTATATATATATACATATATACTTTTCAAAATATGGGAAGTCCTCTTCCATGCATAATACACACAGAGTTCTAGTGTATAACTGTATAAAAATATCGTTACAAGGTGATCTCATATATCTAACCTTGTCTCAACGTTTTTCTGAAAATCTTTGTCATGCATAAGATAATCATTTACTAGATATAAGTTTAAAAGATGAAGTTACAAGATACTCCAATACTTATATCTTTTCCGAATACTACTTGAACTACTATCGTTCAATGTATAAATAATTCATCCCATAGATTAAGCTACAAGACAAAACTTGTATAGAATCAATCTTTAAAATATCATCAAAATAAAATGAAGTTATGAGATACTTCATTTGATGCACACATTATTTTGAAAACTTGACCCTACCAACACTCAACAATCGCCCAACCGTAGCCTTTCTATCGAAGTGCTCTGGGTAGTGTTGCAGAAATATCCAATTGGATGATGAACTCATTACGGGAGTTTGCCGCGCCAGGAAGACCACTTACGATGATCAGTCGTAGTAGTGCAACCCCACCATTTTCTACATGTAGAGGAGAACCTGTCGGATTTACTTGTCAACCGAACACTGGACTCCTAAGGAATGTACCATCTTAGCGGAACTTCCAGGCCATTTGGGCCAATATAATAGGGCTGGGCCGGCGCCACTCGACCACTTACGCCACTCCTAGTTCAGATGAAATCCATGACTCTGAAATGTAAAGCTCGTCCCCCCTTTCCCCAAGTAGAAACTTGTTGATACGGCTCCACCAAGAAGTCGTATCTAGTTGGAAAGGAAAACTCACCAATATTTCCCAGGCGATGCCTGTTAATGGATTAACTTGTTCCAAGAATTTTACTTCCCGAGTGTTGGGTAAGTAATCAAAAACTCTTTTATCAAAACAGCAACCTTGTTGCGAATATAAAACACCCCACAGAGCCGGATCCCTCAGGTTTTGAGCGAATATTTAAATCCCCTTTAAAAGGAAGATCTTAAATATAAAAATGAGTTTTGGGATCCGCCCTAACCTTTAAAAAAATCATTTTGAAGACTCGAAAACACTTTAAAGAGTGTTTGGAGTAATGCTGATTTAATGAAATAAATCAGTCCCAATATATTAGAAAATATCTGAATATTATTATTTAAATAATATTCTCATAAAGAATAATCTTTATAAAAATAATTGAAGTAGAAGTTTTAAAACTTATACTTGCAATGAGTATTAAATAACCAAAGATATACTTATACAAAAGTAATATCTTTATTTGAATATCAAAAGTAAGTTTGATTATCGAACATTATTCTTTAATAAAATAAAGAATATTAATAAATAATAAGCGGAGTCATAATACCTCGAATTAATATTATAAATAATATTCATTAAATAAAATAAAGGAGTCATACATCCTCAAATGAATATCCAAGTAATATTCAATAAATAATATAAAGGAGTCATAAGTCCTCGAATGAATATTCAAGATAATATTCATTAATAAAATAAAGTTATCGAATAAACTTTATTCGATTAATAGTTTTGAAAACTATAACCATATATATATATATATAAATATATATATATAAAATCTACTCGGGATCCTCGACTCCCGATTTTAGAAAATGTTTTCACCTTTGGGTCCCTACACTATGGGTATATGCAAATTACTGCTATTCTCTAGCATAGGTATTATCAACTGAACCAACAGATATATATGGCAAGAATACGAAACAGGCATGCATATATATACCATATCAACATGCTTCAATATATCGCAACATTTGCTAATTAACCAACATGCATCTATCACAAGATAATGCATATACATATATACATCACAACAACAGTTATAACAGGTAGAAAACTTGCTTGAGCGACTGGGGGTTACGAATGGCTCGGGACGAGTCTGGTAACCTATAAGCAACAAGTAAGTTGGAATTAAACCAAAGTCACTTGTAAATCTATACTATAACCAACTCAGACTCTAACGCTCGTTTTGCGCTTACTGATTCTCTTAAGTCACTCGAGTACCCTCGGCTCCACCATTTTTAATAAATTAACCATTACGAGTTTTAAGGCGATTCTTTCGCAAGTGTATTACCAACTGCCTAATATACTTTACATAAATGTTTCATACTCCAATTAGTCCTTTTAGGTCATTAACATATGTTTCAAAGTAAGGCGAGGGGTAATGGTTCGTTCGCGAAATGTCGTTACTTAAAACGGCCGTTTCTCCTAAACCGTACATCAGAAACAAACGAACCACATATCAAAACGAAGCTCGTAACATGAAATATCTAAACATGGCAATGGTAAAAACATAGCAGGGAGTTCTAGGGTCCTAATGTTATGAACAAAAGCAGTCTAAAGTAAATCGGACATTACGACGGCTATGTTTACGCGATTTCCCAAATTTTTACCATTCCAAATCATATCAATCCAACTACCAATCAACAACAACTCAAGATACACATCAATGCTACTTATTTCAGTCATAATAAGCTCAAGGATCTCAATCCAATCATATATTATAACATCTCCAAATTCAACTAAACTACTTAACAATTAAGCTCGAATCATGCTTATCATTCAAATTACTACTCATCCATCCAAACCATCTCCAAACTTCAACATTCAAACTTATTACTAAAGGGTGTGAAGATTTATATCTTCCTTGGGAGATGTTAAGTTGCTAGGATGCATTAGGGAGCCTCCTACAAGCTTGATCTTTCCAAAGAAATCAAGAACACAAATTTAGGCTTTGAAGTTTTTAAAAGTCCGATTTAAAGAACTGTAAACATGAGGGTCTTACCATGCTTATTTGGAAGAGACTTGTGAACAAGAGTTGTAGTAAATCTCAATACCTTTCCAACGAGCTATAGAACACAACATTTGAGTGAGTATTGAAGGAGATATGGCAGTTTGAAGTTGCTGGGTTTGTTTTAGCCGAGAGCTTTCTTCTTGAAATGGGAAAGTCAACTTCTAATTTTTGTGTTTTATGATATTTGCTTGGTTGCTTCTCCTTTTTGCCTTGGAAAATGTTTTAGCTTTTTACCATGGTAAATTTTACATGGCCCAAAATCAACCAACAAAACAAAACCCCTTGTCATGCTTATGTCATCTTCCACATGTCATAATGCTTCCACTTGTCCACACCTTGTTGGTTTGATGACATCATCATCCCTAACCTCCTTGATTAACTCCTAATTGCTTGCCTAATGACCGCTGATCTGTTATACGGTCCGCTTAACTTTCATTTTCGTTTATCGTTTGAGGGATCATACCCGGGATCTTATTACTTAGGTTTCTTTAACCTTTCTCAATACATTATATTCCTTTCATGATCCTCTCTTATAATCCTTGAATTTAAATCCTTTTTATTCTGTTACCTTATACTCAATTCTTTCTGTATCTGGTAGATTTTCGGGAAAAATCAAAGTGTTCGAATTTGGATTCTGACGATCTTTACATACACTTATTTACCATATAGAGTGCCAATAAAATCTCAGAATATCCATAAAAGAACCCCTACCTAGTGTGGCATGAAAAGTTTTCTCATTCAGCATAATCTGCAAAATCACTATTCATAAGGGTTTCAAAAATTTTCAAAAATTGGGGTTATTACATAAGGTTTCCTCGAATCCTCCCAACTTACAGGGAATAAAATATATGTATCTCTTATGCCTTCAACCATCAATTTTAACTCATGGTGAATCACCCTCATCCTGACGATTACATACTTTTCTATTTCTATTGCTACGAGTCTTTAGGGTTTCCTCATACCCAACTCCCTTATCATTCCTCAAACTCTATTGCCTTTATATTCCTTTCCACTTCAATTTCTTTTTATTTTCCTTTCTCTTATCATTATTTCATGAACCAACACAACATAAGCATTGGTTTCAAACATCCCGTCATTCTGGATTCGTGTCCTCAGAAGGAATCTTGACAACTTTTACAATCTTAGATTCATAATTCATCCTATTCGTCCGCTTTTGTTCTAGCTCCAAAACTTTTACACTATCTCCTTATCCTTGGGAATGACTTTCCCGAAAAAAATTGACTGAACTTTAATTAGTTTATCATAACCTCTGGCTCCGTGCCTTTCTTGGCCTTTCACCAGCGGGTGGTCTCTCTCTTAGGAGGGTAAGTGACAAAAACAGTCTCTTGTGATTCGTCAATCATTTAGAATCTCAAATGATTCCTATATTTCCTTTAGCCAGGCTCTTGCCTCGACTGGGTCAACCTATTCATTGGAACTCTGAGAGCTTAGTGACTTAAAGGTCATGAAAGAATTTCCCACCACATTGTTTCCTCAAGGTGGTGGTTGGGGATAATAGTCTAAGTTCTTTTTAGACAGGCCCATGAATTGCCGTATAGGAGTACCGTCTCGGGTCTCCTTTCCTTACTCGACTTCTGTTTCCTTAGTATGAAATGTTTCATCCTTCTCCCATACTTGGGGTTATCTTATACGTTAAAATCCTCATTTTCTACTCCATTATGTTATGGGTTCCTTCTATCTTGATGGCGACCTCCCTGACTATCACGTTCAGGGTTTGCCCCTAATCTTATTCCTCATGGGGACATAATGCTTGGAAATTTTTTAAGAATCTCTGGATATTTATTTTACTTACTTTGCTTAAGTCTTTCCCTCGTTCTGTCCTTGCATGATTGCAAATTATAAATTCTCAAGTTCTATAAACTTCATGACACTCTCTTAAGTGTTAATAGTGCAATTAACAATATGAACTTATCACAAACAACTGATCTGAACTGAAATTAATGAATATATACATAACCATTTGTTCGAGGGTACAACTACTGAACACATTAAAGAGAATTACATCATTTGATCTGATCGCTTATATCCCAAAAGTACTACCATAGAAAATCATCTCGTCATTAAAACTAATCATTCATAACTTAGGCTAATCCTCCAAAAGTGGTGCTACATGAAACCCTTGTCTGATCGCTCTAACTCTGCACACTACCATGGATCAAGAAATGCGGGCACGCACGACATCCCTAACCTGCTCCATCACAGAGGTGATGAGGTCTAAGATAGTGGCAAGTAGAGCTGGATCAATCTGACCCTCAAGATGGCCTCTAGCTGTAACACGGGTGGTAGCCTCAATCCTTTCCATGCTATGAGCTAATCCTGCCGGAAGTACCCCGCCCTCAATCCTTGGTGCAGTAAGTCGATACAACAGATCACTCCTAACATTACGGGCCTCAGACAGGCCACCCAACGTCATATGATAATTGGCGATAAGAGAAGCCCGAGTGGTTACATCTAGCAGTCCATGGGGTGCAGGTGGTGCAGGCCCAGGGGATCCAAATGGATAACCAAGCACGGTATCAGGTGACAATGGTGCAGGAGATAAAGGTGGCATTTCCTCAGTAGGTGCTGGGCTCTGTACATGGGAGGGAACAGGAATTGGTGGAACCTCATGGATGTCTTGAGGAACCTCGGGAAGAGGGTCTGATACTGGTATAATTGGTGCCGTGGAAGGCCCCACTCCTTCTACCCTCATTAACCTTTGTGCCCTTGGTAACTCTTCATCCTCTAGTGCCACCCTCGCGGCCATTCTTGCTCTGGTAGTCGCCCTGACTACGGTCATCAATTCCTCAGTGATTCTCTTTTTATTCTAGTCAGGATCCTCCACGAGATCCTCCTCGGCAACAATCCCTTCTGGGATAACATCCTCAACCGCAACATTCTCAATATAAATCTCATCCGGTCCCTTGTTAGGGTACTCTATCAGATTCACAATTTGATCTCCAACATGCAATAAAACATCCTCATGCAGATGCTCCTGAACCTCAGGGTTCGGTGCCCCGCTGCCCTATACGAGAACGAACTATGTTACTATCATGATATTTATAAGGGTTCCCATAAGGGTTTTAACTGTCAGTACTACGTTAGGTAGTCCGACTATGAACTTGGCAAGAGTTCTTATTATCTTAGTGAACTTATTATCTTAATGTCACATCATCTCTGAGGTTTATAACACTTAGCTCTGATACCATTTATGTAACACCCCCAAATCCGGGGTCGGGGATCCGGGTTGTCACGAGTTCCATTTCCCTTAATAACACCCAATCTTAATAAACAATCAACTACTCTGTACTGTGACCCCACAATAAACACACACACCACAAGTTATAGTCTCGGAGATGAATATCCAAAAATAACACGAGTCATTTTATTCCAAAATTATATGCCAATACACCTAAAAAGGGTTTCTGAATAGACTTACATTTCTTTGCCATTATTACAATTGATAAATATACATAAATCTGGTTCATCAATAGTTGAAAATCTAGCCTATTGGTAGCTCCTACCTCAGCTACGGCGGCATCAACGCTTCCGGAAAACTGCGGAACATTTTCTAACCGCTTGCGAATTGGAAGCTTGGTCCTGTTCATCTTTTCTATCTGTTGTTGTGTGATGAAAGAAGAAAGCAAGGGTGAGCAATAAGCCCACCGAAATAATATGTATAATGATTAACAATATATGAGCATTCTCATAGTACTCATGAAAGTCTTGGTCAAGAAGGAATGAACCAAACTGATATCTTAACGCGACCAAGTCACAAAATATTCAGTATATATACATATATACTTTTCACAATCTTTGAAATTCTCTGACATGTATAATATACGCAGAGTTCCCGTTTATAGCTGTATAAAAATATCGTTGCAAGGTGATCTCATATATCTAACCTTATCTCAACGTTTTTTTCTGAAAATCTTTGTCATTCATAAGACAATTATTAACTAGATATAAGTTTAAAAGATGAAGTTACAAGATACTCCAATATGCTTATATCTTTTCCGAATACTACTTGAACTACCACCATTCAAGTTATAATGAGCTTTCAACAGTTCATCACATAGATGAGACTACAAGACAAGATTTGAATAGATTAAATCTTTGGAGTATTATTGAAGGATATGAAGTTATGATATACTTCATTAAGTTCCGATATATATATATATATATATATATCCATATATACATCTTCTCTATACATTTCCTGAAAACCTCTGTCATGTAAAGTATGAACAGAGTTTGTAACATCCAATAAATTTTTGGAAGGAAAAAGAATTGTGGCATAAACCCGATATCTTGCTGATCAGGCAAAGATACCAATAAGTAACCTTTTCTACTAGTAGATGGACGAATTCCCCACTGGTCATCACTCTGGTCGCAATAGGACCTTATGCTGGACTGCCACTCAGCCACTTACGCATTTGATGGACTCCCACTGAGCCACTTACACTATCATGGACGCCCACTGAGCCCATGTTGCTTATGCCGACTCGATAGATGGACTTACTTTCCGAACGTTGGGTAAGTAATCAATTCATTTACCAAAACCGCAACCTTGTTGTGAATATAAAATACACCACAGAGCCGGATCCCTCTGGTTTTGAGCGAGTATTTAAATCCCCTTTAAAAAGGGAGATCTTAAATATATAAAAATGAGTTTTGGGATCCGCTCTAACTTTTAAAAATCATTTTAAAGACTTGAAAACACTTTAAAGAGTGTTTGGAGTAATGCTGATTTAATAAAGTAAATCAGTCCCAATATATTAGAAAATATTTGAATATTATTATTTAAATAATATTCCCATAAATAATTATCTTTATACAAATAATTGAGGTAGAAGTTGTAAAACTTATACTTGAAATGAGTATTAAATAACCAAATATATACTTATACGAAAGTACTATCTTTATTTGAAAAATCAAAAATAAGTTTGATTATCGACACCTTATTCTTTAGTAAAATAAAGAATACATTTCAGAAAATAATCGGAGTCATAGGTCCTCATATGAATATTCAAATAATATTCAATTAAATAATATAAGCGGAGTCATCTGTCCTCGAATGAATATTCAAGTAATATTCATTAAATAATATAGAGTGAGTCATAAGTCCTCGAATGAATATTCAAGTAATATTCATTAAATAATATAAAGTTATCGAATAAACCTTATTCGATTAATAGTTTTAAAAACTATTCATATATATATATATAATACTCGGGAGCCTCGCCTCCCGGTTTTAGAAAAAGTTCACCTTTTGATCCCCTATACTAAGGGTAAACTCAAATACCGCTTATCTCTAGCATAGGTATTATGCGACTAATAAGCATTTGAACCAACAGATATATAAATCAAGAATACGAAACAGGCATGCATATATACCATATCACATGCTACAATATATCGCAAGAATTTGCTAATAATCAAATATGTATTTATCACAAGATCATGCATATACACATATACATCACAACAACAGTTATACGGGTAGAAAACTTGCCTGAGTGCTCCCGGATAGACTTAAGCTTAGAGTGGGTCCGATAACCTATGAACAACAACATAAGTCGGAATTAAAACCCGGTCGCTTAAGAAACTAGACTTTAACCATTTAGAGTCCTAACGTTCGCTTTCGTGCTTAACGATTTACTTAAGTCGCTCGAGTACCCTCGGCTCCACCATTTTTAATAAATTAACCATTAAGGGTTTTAAGGCGATTCTTTCGCGAGTGTCTTACCAACTGCCTATTACACTTTACATAAATGTTTTATACTCCAATTAGTCGTTTAAGGTCTTTAACCAATGTTTCAAAGTAAGGCGAGGGGTAATGGTTCGTTCGCGAAACGTCGTTACTTAAAACGGCCGTTTCTCCTAAACCGTACATGGGAATCAAACGAACTACATATCAAAACGAAGCTCGCAATATGAACTATCTAATCATGGCAATGGTCAAAACCTAGTAGGGAGTTCTCGGGTCCTAATGTTAAGAATAAAACAGTCTAAAGTAAATCGGACATTACGACGACTATGTTTACGCAATTTCCCAAATTTAAAACACTCTAATTCAACCCACAATCAATCCACAATCACAACCCAATCAAAACTCCATCCATACTACATCATAACAGCCCCAACAACTCAACATTAACAATTTATACTTATTCCCAATCATGAACTAAAAGTTTACTTAAGTTCTTTAACTAATTAACAAGATTTCAACATCCAAATTACTACAACTCCAACCCAAACTCTAAACATACAAGCATCAAGCTTCTCTTTTACCATAACAATCAAAACCATCCTAATATTCAAAGTAAGGTTAGGGTTTGGAGATGTTATACCTTCCTTGAAGTGATTAGAGTAGCTAGGAAGCCTTAAGAAGCCTTGAGATAGCTTAGGAATGCTTGGATCATAAAGGAAAAACAAAGAAAACCAAGTTAGAAATCTTGAAAACACTATTCATTATCTTCTTCATTGATTTATTGGAAGAGAATCATGAAGAATTGGAGGCTCAAACTTCTAGGATAGCCATAACTAATCATAAGGGACCTTGGATAATTACCTTGTGATTTAACAATGATTGGATCTTGATTTTTGAAAATTCTTCTCTTGAAATAAGGAAAAAGCCGAGAGCAAATGGTTGAAGAAATGAAATGATTTTGTGTTTGTAATTTGTTTAGCTTAGCTTGGTTGTTTTTGATTAGATTTTGGTTAATTACCTTATTATCGTTGAACTTTGTGTGGTTATCATTCATCCACACCTCCTTCCCCCCTATATCATGCTTATGTCACCTTGTGATGTCATCATCCCTTACTTGCCCTCTTCTTATTGGTTGGATGACCTCATCATCCCTAACCTCCTTGATTAACTTCCTAATTATTTGCCTAATGATCGCTGATCTGTTATACGGTTCGCTTAACTTTCGTTCTCGTTTCTCATTTGAGGGATCATACCCGGGATCTTATTACTTGGGTTTCCTTAACCTTTCTCAATACATTATAATCCTTTTATGATCCTCTCTTATAATCCTTTAATTTAAATCCTTTTTATCCTGTTACCTTATACTCAATTCTTTCCGTATCTAGTGGATTTCCGGGAAAAATCAAAGTGTTCGGAATTGGATTCTGACGATCTTTACATACACTTATATACCACATAGAGTACTAATAATATCCCAGAAGATCAATAAAAGAACCCCTACATAGTGTGGCATGAAAAGTTTTCTTATTCAGCAAAACACTATTCATAAGGGTTTCAAAAATTCCAAAAATTGGGGCTATTACATGATCTTTTAACTATAGATACGAGTCTTTCAAGACGATAAGGACCAGATGGAATGGTATTAGATATCAGGCTTCTAGCAATCGCAGGAGCAGCATATCAGGAAAGTGTTGAAAAGAAAGATGGTGATGTTTTGAGATAACATGTCAGAATAGATGCATCTTTACGAGTGTGACTAACTGCTAAAACCCAAAGGCAAGTATCTCTATCATCACTTATCGTTCAAGTGATATTTATTTTAAATATTCTTATGCAAGTATTGTTTTCCCTATTCTCAGTTTAGAATCGATAAATGTTTTACATATCGCTGAAATAAATGATTCTGTTTATGCAAACACTTTTCTGCTATTTAATGTTCAGAATAGATAAGTGATTTTATTTATCAAATTACTGGTTTTATAAATTTTTTGGACTTCGAGAAAGATGATTTGGTTGTGAATATTCCTACCCAAGTAAATGGGGGAAATAAAATTATTTTGGGTGTCGATTATTATGACCCCTTCTCAATAAAAAGTTTTAAGATTGGATCATAAATACCTAAGTGACCGGGACGGACGGTCCAGCGGAGGGCTATTTCTAAGTGTCATATGAAATATTATGACATAATTTTTGCCACAGGCACGTATATTGCCTTTTTGTTTGAGTACTCGTGTTTTGGGGACATGTTTCCATGAATCATGACCTTGTGCTATCACATGGGCTGATCAACATGTGATAGTACGTCCGTCGGAGAATGATCCCAATCTAAATTATCATATCATTTTGATATTCATAGAATAAATGATTTATCTACTATTTCTGTTTTGGAATAATGGTGAAATGCAGTTTTGATTCAGATTCTGATTTATGCTGATACGTACTTTGTTGTTAAATATCAAAGGTGGTATTAGTATAGATGATTGATGTTGACTTCAGTATGGGATGTTGTGAGCATCAAAGTTCATATTGATATCTAATTTGATATGACATCAAAATAAGTATTAATTTCAAGAGTTCAGTTTTGAGTAAAGTTTATGATTCAATCCATAATCATTGTTTTATGTTATTGTGGTTTACGATATTTTCGTAAACACTATTTTACGAGTTTTATTCTCGTCAAGATTCAAAGTATTGCTGAAGCATTTCGTTCAAAAATATCAAAATGGGTTTAAATACAATTAAGGAATCAATGCAGGGGTTCCTCAACTAAAATTTTATGATTCAACAATTATGATTTTAAAGGTTCTGCTCTATTGCAGGCACCAGTTTTATATCAAAAAGACCCTATATATGTTATAATGATCTTGCTGAGCATTTCTTTCGCTCATAGTTGCCTGCTTTTAAATTTAACCTTCAGTGAGGATTAACTTGCGCTGTTTAGCCGCGTAATTTGGAGAAGCAAAGAAGAAGCTTTTGGAAGGTGGTTGGTCCAGGGTTTGCGAACTAGTGTAAGTTCTATTGTGTAGAGTTGTTTATATTATATTATATTATATTATAGTTGTGTATTATATTTGGGCCTAGTATCCTTCTTTTCGAAGTTATACTAGTGGGTTAAGTTTTAAGGTTTTGAATTATTGAAAGGAGTTTTAAAAGAAAGTGAAAAATTTATTGGTGGAATTTGGAATTCTTGTTTCTAGAACTATAACCTTAAAAGATCTTGGATTAGTTGGGGTCATAGATGCTAAATATCTTCCGCTGGCATTTGCATTTTGATTTAACAGGTTAATTTGGATTGAGGTTTTATAGTGACGACCGAATCCTCTGACCCCGGATTTGAGGGCGTTACACTTTTCATACCCTAGACTGGCCATCATTTGTTGAAGAGCTGGCTCCTCAACTGTTGAATAATTGCAGTATCTGGTAGGTGGAGTGCTTGTCAAACTGTGGCCACAATCACCACATGTTCATCCTCCCCAGTTGTGAAAATCAGACTAGGGGACCCATTTTCTCCACCATCATCATACATACCTGACCTCCAGAACTCCAGCACTTTAGTCCCTGAGATAGCTTCAGGTTGAGTCAAAGCATAGCCTATCTCGCTGTGAGCAAGGAAATCCTGGATGAAATGAAGATCTGTTGGGGCTTCATCCTTGCTCAGAATAGCTAAGTAATTGTTAAGAACAAACTTAGCTCCATTGAAAATCAAATCTTTTGGTGCCATTTCTGTTAAAAATCAAGTGAGAAAAAGAGTCTTTGCAAGGTGTTTGTTAAAATGCCTGTATGAAAAAGAGCTTCAGAAAATATTAGTGGGTGAGAGAAAATAAGAAAGATAAGAGAATGAGAGAAGTAAGTAAAAGATTGTAAAATCTTTTAACTTTCTTATTTATACAACCCACATGAAGTATGGTAGACAGTTTACACCTGGAAATATATGAACAGTCAATAGTTAAAGCAGGAGTTAGTGGGCACGAGAAATAAGTAATAATTACTGTGCACATACAGTTTTTCAAGACAAGCACGTTTACCACTAACCCAAATGATTATGGCTTTTTTTTATCTCACCTAATTATATTCTGATTAAATATGACCGTTACAGTATTTGTCACAAATAAGTCAAGTAAATAAATAATGCCACGTAAGCATCAGAGTTTCCATCAGGATTTAATATCAGAACTTGACTATTATCAGATTTTAATAGTCATTTGAACATGGCTTCTGTACTCAAAAAGTGAATGTCTGTTTCTGTGATTCATCATACAAATACTGACTTGTTTCTTCAGAGTTTAATCATCAGAACTTCCATCAGAACTTGTCCTCAGAATTTGTGCAAATGACACTTAACTGTTTGTCAAAAAACAACTTAATCACCACAGTAATTTTTATCATTCATATGGAGTGAGAGTGTGTGCATTTAGCAGAATATCAGTTAAAGATTAAAGTCTGATAAACTTCAGTACATCTTAGAAATAAGGCATAACTTAGACAAGTGCTTAAAATCTGTCATTAATAATGAAGTCTACTATAGAATGAATTTATGCAAAAGTCCACCTCAAATGTTTGTGCTCATTTTATGCATCTTTTGAAATTCCTTTTTACAGTGGCTTCTCAGTGTAAGTGAGTCACAAATGCTATCAGAATTTATGCTATTATCAGAGTATTTCTCCAGAAATCAGAAAATGTGAAAAGTCACCAAGAAAAAATTATTTGCTATTCTAATGCATATAACTTAATACCAGCAATGGACTTGGGTCTTCCCTTCCACATATTTACTCTAGATCTCAAAGGAGTACCCGACTTTAATTTTCTTTTCTTTTCTTTTCTTTTGATACGTGAGGCTTATCAAGCATGTGGTTCATCCTTAAGATTTACTGACATCATAATTTGACAGATAAGAAGCAAGAATCTAGTTTATGACTTAGTAATAAGATACACAAAGTTTGACTAAACTCAATATCAGAATTTGCTTGTGTTAATGAATTTCCACATAAACAACTAATTCAAACATGGGATTTCCAGTATGTTAAAGACTACTAGGTCAGCATCTAGCATAGTTATCCTCATTGGATTGAATAGTCATAGAACATTCAAATCACTATCAGAGTATATAGATCCACATCAGATAACAATCAGCATTTAATGTATTTCAATTTAAGCACAGATTACATGAAGATAAGACAATCTGTAAACACTGGTCATAAAGTCTGATGCATGAGAACAAAAACTAAGCAGATTTAGAGAAAGAATCTGAAACCATTCCAAGTTTATTTACCAGTCTTGTAAAAGTAGCTTCACATAGTGGTTTTGTGAAGATATCTGCTAGTTGTTGATCTGTTGGAACAAAATACAATTCCACTGTACCTTCCATCACATGTTCCCTTATGAAATGGTACCTTATGCTGATGTGCTTTGTCATTTAGTGTTGAACTGGATTACCTGTCATAGCAATAGCACTTTGATTATCACAGTAAATAGGTATTTTAGAAAATTCTAACCCATAATCCAGTAACTGATTATTCATCCAAAGAATCTGTGCACAACAGCTTCCTGCAGCAATATATTCTGCTTCTGCAGTTGATGTGAAAATTGATTTCTGTTTCTTGCTAAACCAAGAAACCAATTTGCCTCCAAGAAATTGGCAGCTTCCACTTGTGCTTTTCCTGTCTATTTTGCATCCTGCAAAATATGCATCTGAGTAACCTATTGGCTTAAAATCTGATTCTCTAGGATACCACAATCCTAGATCAGCTGTACCCTTGAGGTACTTGAAAATTCTTTTCACAGCTATTAGATGAGGTTCTCTTGGATCAGCCTGAAATCTTGGACAAAGACAGGTAGCATACATGATATCAGGTCTACTAGAAGTTAAATAGAGTAAAGAGCCAATCATACCTCTGTAGTTAGTAATATCTACTAATTAACCAGTATCTTTATCTAACTTGGTTGCAATGGCCATGGGAGTGGATGCACTTGAACAGTCTTGCATTCCAAATTTCTTCAGTAAACTTCTGATGTACTTGGATTGATTGATAAAAGTACCTTCTTTATTTTGCTTGACTTGAAGTCCCAGAAAATAGCTAAGTTCTCCCATCATACACATTTGATATCTTGACTGCATTAGCTTTGTAAATCTTTCACAGAACTTGGCATTTGTAGAACCAAATATGATATCATCAACATATATCTGTATCAAAAGTAAATCCTTTCCATGGGTGAGGTAGAACAGTGTTTTATCAATTGTGCCTCTGTGAAATCCACTTTCCAGAAGGAATTGAGCTAAAGTCTCATACCATGCTCTTGGAGCTTACTTAAGGCCATAAAGTGCTTTGTCTAATCTTTAGACATGATTTGGAAATTTTGAGTCTTCAAACCCTGGAGGTTGTTCAACATATACCTCTTCTTCCAATTCTCTATTGAGAAAAGTACTTTTCACATCCATTTGAAAGACTTTAAACTTTTTGTGAGCAGCATAAGCCAAAAAGTTTCTTATGGCTTCCAATCTAGCAACTGGTGCAAATCTTTCATCATAATCAATACCATCCTGTTGAGAGTAACCCTTAGCAACCAGCCTTGCTTTGTTCCTTGTAATTATGCCATCACTGCCGGTTTTATTTCTGAACACCCATTTTGTGCCTACAATAGATCTGTTCTTTGGTCTTGGCACTAGGGTCTAAACTTTATTTCTTTCAAATTCATTCAACTCATCCTGCATTACTTGCACCCAATCAGCATCTTGAAGAGCTTCTTCCACTTTCTTTGGTTCAGTCTGAGATAGAAAAGAATGATAAAGGCATTCATTTGATGTTACAGTTCTAGTTCTGACACCTGCTTGAGGATCTCCAATTATCAAGTCAGGTGTATGTGATTTAGTCCACTTCCTTACAGATGGAAGTTGTTCTCTAGAACTGGATCCTCCCCCATGATCCATGCTGTCTCCATCAGCATTTTCTGATGCTCCCCCTGTAGTTATGCTCTCTAACATTTCAGAATTTGAGTTGGATCCATCAGGATTTGAAGTATTAGAGTTTCCAGAATTATCAGAACTTGAAGAGCCAGTGACAGGTTCTGATGCTTCTTGAGAGTCTTGAGTTATGGTAGGATCTTCAGCTTGCTCCCCCTGAACAGGTGCATTTTCCTTTGGAGTTGTTACCACAGTTTCAATGACATCAGAACTTAACCCGTCAGAACTTACAGGATCAGAGTTTAAGTCATCAGAATTTACAGAATCAGAATTTAAATCCTCATTTTCAAATCTCAACTGATCATGATCATTGAAATCTTCAAGTCCAGTATTCTTCTTATCATCAAATGATACATTGATAGATTCCATGACAACCCTTGTTCTTAAATTGTAGACTCTGAAGGCTTTTGTGGAAAGTGGATATCCAACCAAAATTCCTTTATCAGCTTTTAGAACAAATTTTGACAGCTATTTAGGATGAGTCTTAAGAACAAAACACTTACATCCAAATACATGAAAGTATTTCAGATTTGGCTTCTTTTTCTTTACCATCTCATATGGTGTTTTTCCATGCTTGTTTATGAGTGTAGCATTATGTGTAAAGCAAGTAGTCTGCACAGCTTCAGCCCAAAAGTAGGTTGGTAGCTTTGCTTCATCAAGCTTAGTTCGTGCAACTTCAATGTGAGTCATGTTCTTTCTTTCTACAACTCCATTTTGCTGTGGAGTTCCAGGTGTAGAAAATTCCTGTTTGATTCCATGCTCTTTGCAAAACTCTTCCATGATTGAATTCTTGAACTCAGGGCCATTATCACTTCTTATTATTTTAACAGAATCTTTGACCAATTTATCCAGCTGTTTGACATGATCAGTTAGAATAGATGTAGTTTCATTCTTCTTGTGCAAGAATTACACCCAAGTGTATCTTGTGAACTCATCCACTATAACCATAGCATATTTCTTCTTTGTAATAGACATGACATTGACTGGACCAAATAGATCAACATGTAGTAGGTGATAAGGCTCAAGAATTGAGGATTCAGTTTTGCTCTTGAATGAAGATTTTCTTTATTTTACCTTTTGACATGAATCACAAAGGCCATCAGGAGCAAATACTGATTTTGGTAGTCCTCTCACAAGATCTTTATTTACAAGCTCATTTATGTTGTTGAAATTTAAATGAGAGAATGTTTTGTGCCAATTCCAGCTTTCTTCAATTGATGTTCTACTCAACAGACAGATTGCAGAACCATCAGAACTTATTGAAAGTCTGGCTTCATAAATGTTGCCATGCTTGTAACCTTTCAGAACCACTATGCTTGTAGAATTGCTTACAACTTCACAATGTTCTTCAAAGAAATCCACATGATAACCTCAATCACAGATTTGACTTACACTTAGCTGATTGTGTTTTAGTCCTGAGTCAAGAGCTACTGTTTCAATGATGACATTCCCAAGATTGATATTGCCATATCTCAGAGTTTTTCCCATGTTGCCGTCTCCATAAGAAACTCCTAGGCCAGCTTTCTCCACAAAGTCTGATAGCAGGGCTTTATATCCAGTCATATGTCCTGAACATCCACTGTCCAACACTAGAATGTTTTTCCTGTTGCCCTGCAATCACAAAGACCACTAATGGTTAGTTTTAAGGACCCAGACTTGCTTGGATCCTTTGGCCTTTTTAAGTTTGTTAGCATTTGCAGCGGATTTAATTTCAGAGTTTATGCTAACATTCTGTTTATCAGAGTTTATATCAGACTTTTTCATCAGACTTTACATTAGAAGGAATTAAAGTAACTTTCTTCAAAGAAGGTTTTATTTGATAATAATCATAGTACAGACTATGATATTCCTTACAGGTATAAATGGAATACCATAAACTACCATAATGAAAACAAGGATTTTATGGTTTAAACCTAACATACTGACTCTTAACTCCTGATCTAGGAGGTAAAGATTTTATATCTTTATTCTTCCTGCAAAAAGAAGCAAGATGGTTAGAGTTTCCACAGTTATAACATTTCTTTTTAAGAGTATTAGGAACAGGCATATAATTATTACTTTTGTTCACACCTTCCTTTCCAATCCTATTTTTCCTAGCTTCCTTTACCTTGTTGACATTCCTAATATCTTTCAGCTTATGCTTAAGCTGCTTCTTTATCATTAAGCCTATGTTGACTTCAGCTGGTTTATCCTGTTTTAATTTGTCAGAAGTTGACTTATCCTTAACTTCTGTCACAGACTCTTTCAACTTTTCAGGATCAGACTTTACAGTTTTTTCTATAAACTTAACAGGATTTACCTTTGGCTTAGCAGTCTGTTTAACAACAATTGGCTCAATTTGTTTAGTTCCTTTTTCACTTTTATCATCTCCATAACCTAAGCCCTCTTTCCAGTTTTCACTACTTAATAAATTCTGAGTTGTTCTGCCAGAGTTGGTCCAAGTTCTGATAATCTCTCTTTCCTTTTCTAAGTCAGCTTTTAGAGATTCATTAAATTTTAACACTTCATCTCTAACATATAAAGCAACATTTTTTTCTTTCTTAGTTTGATGAAGAAAAACTAACTCCTTTTCTAAATAATCATTTCTGTTTTTATAAGCGAGATTTTCAGATGTTAATATTTCACATGTTAAAGTCTGATCTCTATAACTAATAAACATGGTTTTAAAATACAATCTCAACTCAGTAATATCATCAGTATGAAAGGCATAAGTTGTATGAGCTACCTTCAATTCAGCAGTTTCAGGGCTGCTGTCAGCATTTGCCATCAGGGCATAGTTCACCTCATGTTCATAATCTGAAGTGTTTGTCCAGCTTTTCTTCTTTGTGACAAGTGCTTTGCCTTTGTCAATTTTTCCTTTCTTGCAGTCAGGAGATATGTGGCCTCTTTCACCACAATTGTAGCATTTGACATTTGAGTTGTCACCTCTGTCAGACTTTCCTTTACCTTCAGACTTTCTGAACCCTTTCTTATCAGAACTTCCACTTTTCCTGGAAAACTTCTTGCCTTTTCTAAATTTCCTGTAGGCTATCTTTGTGATACCCTTCACCATAAGAGCACACAATTTCATCATCTCTTCATCAGCATCCATCTTAGGTAAACTTTCAGTTCTTGAATCATCATCATCAGAATATGATGACTCTGAATCAGACTTTATGATGAGAGCCTTTCCTTTGCCCCTCTTTGAGGCAACAATTTTAGGAGATTCCTCCTCAGATTTAAGAGCAACTGTCTTTGACTTTCTTCCATGCCTCTTGCTCCTTTGATCCATCTCAAGTTCATGAGTCTTGAGCATACCATAAATTTCATCAAGAGTAGTTTAAGTAAGATAATAGTTGTCTCTTATAGTAGTAGAATTCAAATCCCAACTTTCAAGAAGATCTAAAAGGAATTTTAGATTTGAACTTCAAGATCATATTCCTTGTCCACTAGTGACAGATCATTCAAGAGTTTGGCAAACCTGTCATATAAATCAGTTAATGACTGATCAGCTTTTGAGTCAAAGTGCTCATACTCTTGAGTGAGTATAGTCTTCCTGTTCTTCTTGATTGCATCAGTTCCCTGGCATCTTATCTCCAAAGCATCCCATATCTCCTTTATAGTTTTGTAATTAATTACCCTGTTTGACATGACATTATCAATGGCACTATGCAGCAAATGCCTTACCCTTGAATCCTTGGCAATAGATGAGATGTCTTCAGCTGTGTACTCACCTTTCTCCTTTGGTATGGTCTTTGCTGGTTGATCAGCAACTACAACAGAGAGCTTGGTAGGCTTATGTGGTCCTTCATTAATCCTGTCAAGGTATTATGGATCTGTAGCTTCCAGAAATATAGCCATCTTCACTTTCCATATGGGATACTCAGAAGGTCTCAGTATGGGAACCCTAATAGTCTCATATCGACTGTGGGTTTGAGTCTTTTAAGTTTCTTCAGTTTTGGTGGGCTTGGTTGGAGTTTGTGCTTCTTCAGACATGATTGTTTAGATCTTTACTGTATGTGTGTTAACAAATAAGCTCTGATACCAATTGTTAGGTTACACAACACTGTAGAAGGGGGTTGAATACTGTGTTAATACAATCAAATCGATTTAACACAAGTATGTAACAAAGATCAAGTATATTGAATAAACTCTGTTACAATAAGAACTGTTATTCTCTCTCAGTGATGAATAAATATCACTAAGAGCTGCTAGGTTACAATGTACAATCTTCTCGATAATGATAACACATTTAGTGTAAACCCTAAGTCTATGTTTATATAGTACACATTTACAAGATAACTTCTAATTGATATGAAATACAATTCTGTCTCCTAAAATATATCAATCAGATATCTTCTACAAGTCTTCCAGTGTTCTAACTCTTTCCATGCATATCTTCTTTTGTTTTAGTCTCGATCTTCTACTATAAATCAACTTCCTTCCTTATATGAAAGTCTTCCCGCACTTAAGTTCTGATATGACCTTAAGTTCTGATATTAAGTTCTGACTTCCAGTAAGTCTTGATTTCAGTTTGTTTTGATATGTCCTGTTTGTTAAGATCTGAAAACTAAACATGAATCATATTAGACATGACATCTCAAATATATCTAACAAAACTGAAACTAAAAAGAAAAATAATAGAAATGGGAAAGTAGGGATTAATAAATATAACAACTACACACCTGACGAGTATGCTCCTAGAAAAATCTGTTTTAAGTGTGGTAGTGTTAATCATTTGTCTGTTAATTGCAAACTTGCCCTGCCTACTCCTATATTTGTACCATCTTTTTTTCCCAACATGAATGCCATGCCTTCTATGCCTTTGAATGCTATGCCTGCTCAGAATATGAATGCACAATTTCCTAATATGCCATTTGCACCGAATCCTTATTATGCTACATTTAGTATGCCTCAAATGTCATTTAGAATGCCTTACTGAAATAACATGTTTACAAATAGCATGCCTTTTCCTGTTAATCGAAATGTGCATGATAATTTTGTTTTAATGACTGGTTTCAAAGGTCCAACTCAGATGACTAAGGATGAATCAGATATCCCCAAGTCAAATGAGATCAAACCTAAGAAACAAAAGAAGAAAGCTAACAAGGCAGGACCCAAGGAAACTTGGGTACCAAAATCAACTTGATTTGATTTTGATATGTGCATGGAAATAGAAAGAATCTTTGGTATCTGGATAGTGGTTGCTCAAGGCACATGACTGGAGATTCTACCCTGCTCACAGAGTTCAAGGGGAGAGCTGGCCCAAGTATCACTTTTGGAGATGACAGCAAGGGTTATACTGTGGGATATGGATTGATTTCAAAAGATAATGTCATCATTGAGGAGGTTGCCCTAGTGGATGGTCTCAAGCATAATTTGCTGAGTATCAGCCATCTTTGTGATAAGGGCAATTCAGTAACCTTCAATTCAGAAGCCTGTGTTGTGACTAACAAAAGAAGCAACAAAGCGGTTCTCACTGGCTTGAGAAGAGGAAATATGTATCTAGCTGACTTCAACTCATCAAGTGCAGAATCTGTCACTTGTCTTCTCATTAAAACAAGTCAAGATGAAAGTAGGCCGTGGCACAATAAGCTGCCCCATATAAACTTCATGACCATGAATGAGCTTGTCAAGAAAGAACTGGTTAGAGGTATTCCTTAAGTGGAGTTTTCTAAGGATGGACTGTATGATGCCTTCCAGAAAGGGAAGCAGATCAAAGCATCATTCAAAAAGAAGCTTGATTCAACAATTGAAGAACCTTTACAATTGCTACACATGGATCTATTTGGACCAGTCAATGTGTTGTCCATCTCAAGGAAAAGATTTTGCCTAGTAATTGTAGATGATTTCTCAAAGTTCTCTTGGACATATTTCCTAAAGTCTAAAGATGAGGCTAGTGAAATCATCATCAATCACATAAGGCAAGTCAACAATCATCATGATTTCAAAGTTAGAAGAATCAGGAGTGACAATGGAACTGAGTTCAAGAATTCTGTTATGAGAGCATTTTGTGAAGAGAATGGGATTATGCATGAGTTTTCAGCAGCAAGAACTCCACAAAAAAATGGAGTAGTGGAAAGAAAGAACAGATCACTTATTGAAGCTACAAGGACAATGCTTGAAGAATCAAAGTTACCAACATATTTCTAGGAATACTGCCTGCTACACTCAGAATATCTCTTTATTGAATCAAGCAAAGTGCATGACACCATATCAATTGTTCAAGAACAAGAAGCCAACTCTAAATTTTCTTCATGTTTTTGGCTGCAAATATTATATGTTGAGAAATCAAACTGATCAAAATGGAAAGCTTGATGCTAAAACAGATGAAGGAATTTTTATTGGATATGTTGTTGGTAAAGCATATAGAGTCTACAATCTAAGAACCAATATTGTTATGGAATCAATACATGTTGTGTTTGATGATAAGAAGATTGAAGGACTGCAAGATGGAGATTATCATGAGAGCCTCAAATTTGATAATATGGAGATGATTAGTGATGACAGTGATGATGAAAGTGATCAAGAAACAGTATCAAAGGATAATGCAGAAAAATCTACTACCAATGAAACACAAAATTTAACATCTATCGAGTTGCAAAATGCTTCATCCGTCAGGAGACAATCTGCTTTATCCGCCGGGAGACAATCAGCTTCATCCGTCGGAACTCAAAATACACCATCGGTCGGGTCATCAAAAGAAGCTGAAAGTCAGAATAGATCACTTACAGAAAGTTCCCCTTTTTCAAATCAAAGATCCATAAACTTAGGGGGAGATTCTAATAATCAAAACTCAGTTACTCATCAAGACAACAATGAGGCCTCTTCATCTAGAGCTAATCTACCTCAACAAAGAAAATGGACAAAAGATCACCCCTTTGAGCTCATCATTGGTGATGTATCTTCTAGAGTTCAAACAAGGAGAGCAACTCAAGAAGAATGCCTATATAGCAGCTTCCTATCTAAGGAAGAACCAAAGAAGGTAGAAGAAGCTTTGTTGGATCCTGATTGGATTTTAGCTATGCAGGAGGAGCTAAACCAATTTGAAAGGGATAAAGTGTTAGGTCACACACACTGTAGAAGGGGTGAATACAGTGTATAATACAATCAAATCGAACTTTAATATCTTAAGTAACAAAAAACAAACTTTATTGAAACAATAAACTCTGTTACAGTATGAAACTGTTACCTCTCAGTGATGAACAAATATCACGAGAGCTGTTAGGGTTTCAATGAATAATCTTCTCGAATATAACACTTATAGTGTAAACCCTATGTCTGTGTTTATATACTACACAGTTACAAGATAATCGCTAATTGATATGGAATATAATTCTGCTTCCTAAAATATATCAATCAGATATCTTTTTTTCCAAGTATTCCATTCTTCACAGGTGTCCTTCTTCATGCATATCTCTTCTTATGTTTATCTTGATCTTCTTTCCTTTAATCAGCTACTATCCTTATCTAATCGTCCTTCAACACTTAAGTTCTGATATCCATCTTCTGATGATTATCTCCTGATAATATAAGTACTGATATCCTTAAGTCCTGACTTCCAGTATAAGTACTGATTCCCAGTTAAGTACTGATTTGTCCTGTTAAGTAAGATCTGAAAACTAAACATAAATCATATTAGCCATGACATTATCAAATATATCAAACAATCTCCCCAACTTGTAAATTAGCATAATATAAAAGTTTAACAGATATTTGATGATGTCAAAAACATTAAGTACAAATGCATGAGAATTAGACTAGATAACTACAACTTACAGTCCTTGAAGCTTTACCAATATTTAACTTCTGATAACAACTTCAGTCTGTACAAATATCAGAATTTAAGTAGTTGTAGATCTTTGACTTGGCTTCATCTTCTGATCTCTCTGATGTCAGGAGTTGTTCTGAGATAGTTCTTCAATAAACATCTCTCAGCATATCTAAGTTCATCAATCATTCTCCTTTTGGCATCTTTAAGCTCTGCAGTATCTTCACCAATTTGAAAGATTGCAGCCCTGAGATCATTAATCTTTGCTTTTCTTTTATCCTGATCCAGTCTGATCAAATAAGTTTTATCAGACTCAAGATTGAATTCCACAGCCCTGTAACCCAGAAAAGTAGTTATAATTTTAGCAGTGTTGGGCTTCATTTCAACTATATCACCCTTGTGATCTCTGTACTTTGGAACATATGTGCTGTCAGATTTAACAGAATAAAGCCTTTTCTGTCTCTGAATCTGATCCTTCAAATAGTTTGCAGGAGTTCATATCAATCTGTCATCCACTTGAAGTAAGAATAGTACATGCTCCAGTTCTTCAAAATACTTCAATGGAATGGCATTTTGCCTTATATGATAAACCCTACCATCTGTCATGAAATACAACAAGATGTATTCTTTCAAGTAGGTATGGTAAACCATTTGTACAGATTCCAGTCGATTCAATCTCTCAGGAGTTGCTCCAATACCTGGTTCACTCAAGGAAGTTGGATCATTGGTAGTGTTCTGTATTCTCCTTTCATCAGCACTTCCCAATCCAGTTTTATCTCTTGCTTCCTTTCCAGTAACTACTCTAGCTTCAAAACCACTTGCAGTAGTCTTCAAAGGTTGAGTCTGTTTTGCTTTAGTGAATCCTGGTAGGAGTGTCTTTGGTCTATCTTCTGATATCAAGTTAACTTGAGCTATGTCAGAGGTTACTCGCTTCTTTTGAATATCAGAACTTACAGTTTCTTGACTCTGAACAACTTGAGCCATGTCAGAGGTTGTTTTAAGAACTTTTCTTGAAGTCAGAGCAAGATCATCCTTTTCATCAGTAATTTCTTCATCCTCAGGAGGCACCTAAACCTTGATAGGTTCACCAACCTTTTCTTTACCCTTGGATCTTGGATCTATCTGCGGTTGTGATTTAGCCAATGTTGCTTCAGTATGTGTCCTTTCTTTGATCATAATGCCTTTGAGTTTTGGAAGTGGCTTTTTACCAGAAGCTTCAGATTTAGATGTGACTTTCTCTGATTTAAGTCTTGCTTCTTCTTCCATTAAACTCTCCAAGTCCATTCCTGGATTTTCCTGAAGAAATAACTGTCTTGACATTTCCTCATCAAGATCTAAAAGTTCATCAGAACTTATCCTTTTACTAGTAGCAGAACTTATTCTTTTCCCAGTATCAGAACTTGTCCTGTGACTTGTGATTGCAGCTTTTCTTGATATGAAACCTCTACCTTGACTATGACCTTTACCCGTTCCAGAGTTTCCTAGATCATCCTTTTCATCATCCTTCCCTTTCAGTGTCTTGTCAATCTTGCATTTGGACTTAATTACTTTCTCCCCCTTTTTAGCATCAGCAGGTAGTAGAAGAGAGACAAGCAATTCCACTGAGGCTTGGATTTCATTAAGTTATGATTTCTGAGAAGCTTGATTTGTCAGAATATCATCAATCTAAGCTTGTTGTTTCTCTTGAGTCTTCTCAATAAAAGCAATCCTGTCAAAGGTAGGCTTGAAGAATTATTTCTTATCAATCTTGTGAATTTGATCTTGTTTGATAAATTCTTCCCGAATCTTGTGTAGCTCTGCATGAGTAGTTGAATGAAGACCTTGGAGATGTTTAGTACTCAATGCAGTGACTCTAAGTTGGGTTTTGAAATCATCAGAATTTAACATTTCATCAGCTTTAGTCAAGTGCTCAGCAAGATGCTTTTCAGTTGGAACACTATGAAACTGAATTCCATTCCTTAGTCCACTCCTGACCTGCAGGAGTTTCACTCCAAGGCACTGGTGCTTCTCCGATAACAAACTTCTTAACAAGTTCAGACTTAAGAATAGTTTGTTGAGGAGCATGTCCTGAAGGACCTACTTCATCAGCATCTGCAGTTGGAGTAGCATCACCAGTATCTCCAGCATGTGCAGCATTAGAACTTACAGAATCAGTATCCTCTGATAAAACAACAGTGTGAGTAGCAATGGAGGCTTCAGCATCCTCTAATTGCTGATCTGGTTCTAAATTTTGATCAACAGCCATATCCTGATGCTCACCTAAAGTCTGATCATCAGCATCTAGATGCAGAGAAGGTGTTGTAGATAACTCTGGAGTTTGAACAGCATCAGTAACAGGGGTTGTTGAAGGATTAGTTGTTGTTGGAGCTTCTAAGAGAATTACTTCAGGCACAACCAAGTTTTGAACATCAATATCATCACTTGTGCCTGGATCAACAGGAGAGACAGATGGTGTGATAACCTTTTCAGAAACAGCTTCCTTAGATGGAGTTGATGGAGAAGAAGTAATGTTAGCAAATTCCTTTACTTGTGAGATCAGAGATTCCTGATCCCCTTCCTTAGCTGCTTCCTCTTCATCATCTGAAACTGGCCTATTTGCCCTCTGTTTCTTGTATCTCTTTGTAGATTTGGATTCCTTGGGAGTTTCAAAAACAGTCATTCTTCTAAGCATCTTGAGAAGCCTAGATCCCCCAATTCCAGAATCCTTCTGAGAAGTCTCTTTCTCAGCTTCACCAATAACAGGTTCTGAAGAAGGAACCTGTTCCTCAGTATCAGATTCATCTCTCAAAGCAATCTTCCTTTTTTTCTGAAGTGTTTTAGGAACAGTCTTTGTCCTCTTTGATTTGGAAGATGAAGGCTTCACAGTAGGTGCTGATGATGAGGATTGAACTGTCTGTGAAGTGGAGAGATAGGATTTGATATATTTTCTGAGGGTTGGTTGAGTAGAATGAGTGGTAGGTGCTGATGGTTGTTGTGATTTTTGGGAGGTTGTTATTGGTTGGACATCAGAATAAACAAATCTATAAGTATCAGGATCAGCATTTACTAAGATCTATTTTACAGATTGAGGAATCTGTAAAGGTCTAACCACTGATTTCTTAGTGTCAGCATTTACCAGGTCATTAAAGTAGCGTTTTGCAACTTTAAAAGGTGGAGTTGAGGAACTGACTAATTGAGGTATATTAGTACAAAAAGTATATATAAGTTGACAGAATCTAGCAAAGTACACAACATTCCTATCCTCTGTCATCCTATCTCCAATAAAACCAATTATACCAGTTGCAAAGTCAAAATGAGTTTGGTTTATAATAGCATACCCGATGTGCTGACTCAAAATTGGGATAACATCAAAATTCGAACATTTGTTCCCAAAAGCTTTAGTGATGCAGTCAAAGAAGAAGCTCCATTCTCTTCTGATATGACCCTGTTTCAACTGCCCAAGTTTTGCCAAACTCTTTTCATACCCCAAATTGGCCATTAACTCCTGAAGAGCTGATTCCTCTGGAATTGAAAAGGTACATCCTTCTGGGAGATGTAGAGCCTTGTGTATTGTACCAGGAGTGACTGTATATGAAGAATCACCAACTTCGAAAACAATACTAGGAGTGCCATGTCTACCACCATCATCAAAGTGCCCAGTCCGCCAAAATGTCAGAACTTGTTGGCTTGAAAAGACTGAAGGTTGGGTCAATGCATACCCAATCTCACTGTGTGCAAGAAGATCTTGCACAAAATGCAATTCAGATGGAGCTTCGGCATGATCAAGAATTGCAGCATAGTTGTTTGGAATAAACTTAGCTCCATCAATGATTAAATCCTTAGGTGCCATGTGAAAAATTGAGATTTAAGGGTGCCTGTTAGGTGTTTGATAAAATGTCTGTATGAAAAACTAACGTAAGAAGAAAGAGAGTAAAAGCAAGGAGAGAAAAAAAATTTGAAGGGAAATAAAAGATTAAAAAAAAAACT
Organism: Apium graveolens; assembly: GCF_009905375.1. Taxonomy (NCBI): domain Eukaryota; kingdom Viridiplantae; phylum Streptophyta; class Magnoliopsida; order Apiales; family Apiaceae; genus Apium; species Apium graveolens. The sequence continues at coordinate 88,306,159 of NC_133652.1, forward strand.
TCTCTCTTTCTTACTTATACTCAAAAAAAAATGTTACCGTTGGACACCTGTCAGACATGCAGTAATAACGGATAGTTACTGGGCTCGAGGAAACAGTAATCATTACTTACCCACTTGCCATTTTTCAAGGAAAAACCCTTCCACTTACCCAGATATTCCATTAATCAAGGTGAAACAGTTTTAATTCAAAATTGAAACCGTTCCCACTTATTTAATTATTTTTCACTGCATCATTAATATTCTGAAAATAAATCAAGTGAAAATGACCAAGATAAATCAAATGAGTAAGTACTGATAAAGGAAAATCAGAACTTAAATTAAAACAGAAGTTATATGGTCACCAGAAAATGACTATGTATCAGGATTTATCAATGCATTACAAAAGAACTTAGAGACAAAATCTTAAAACAAAAACAAATTTCATTAATATATCAAGTGAATACATTCATGAAATTGAAATTACATCAGAATTTATACAAGATTTCCCTAAGCTGCTAAACCTAACATCAACAGCCTTAGTCCTAGCTCAAGAAGCAGGGCAAGGCTGACGATGAAGAAAAACAGGAAGAAGAAAATAAATCATTTCTTCTTCCTACTCTCGACAAACAGAATGACGAGTCGAATTATTCGCTCTTGCTGGCGGAGAGCTTCCAGCCTTTCCTCCTCCAATCGCTCCAGATGGCGATGGTAATCCATATAGAAGAACAGGAGGTGGGTGAGTACCTCCTGTGGGACAGAGTCCCATATCTCATCAGGAATGGCAGTGACGTGCCATTCCTGCTGCCAATCGGCACAGCTTAGCTCCATATTGAAGGTTTCGTAGTTCAAAAACATGTTGTATCTGACCATGGTGTTTTTGAAAGAAAAAGTATGAAGGTAAGGTGAGGTTGGGAGTAAAAATTTAATGGGAAGGCTGATGTGAAGTGGTTGCTTATATAGGCAAGAGAATGCCAGAAGACGCAAAGGAATTTAATACTGACAGGTAGAATTAATTCTACCTCGTCTCCCCAGACTTGGAAAAAGAAAAACATTCATTGGAAAGAGAAAACATGGTTTAATGCGCACAAGAAGCAAGTAAAAGTTGACTGTTCAAGTACGAATACCATTAACCCTAACCAATGTGACTATTAATCTTCCACTTCAACATATTCTAGTTTGAACCGAGACTGTTATCAAATTTTATCCACAGATAAGTCAAGTAAAGAATTAGACTGTAATATCAGAACTTAGACTTATATCAGAACTTAAAAGTCATCAGAACATAATTTTTTAACTCGAAAAAGGAATGCTTATCTTAGTAAGTCCTCATACAAGTTTTGAGTTATATTCTTCAGAACTTAATCATCAGAACATACAATCAGAACTTGTCCTCAAAATTTGTGCAAAGTGACACAATGACTGTTTATCTAAAACAACATAGACCACCACAGTAATTTTCATCATTCATATGGAGTGATTAGTGTGTGCATTAAGCTAAATGTCAGACAAAGAGTAAAGTTTAAGTCACTTCAGTACATCTTAGAAATAAGGCATAACTAAAACTTTGCTAAATAGCTGTCATTATTCTGAAACCTACTGTTGAATAAGTTCATGCTTGAGTCCACCTCAACTATTTTGTGCTAATTTTATGCATCTTTTTAAATTCCATTTCATAGTGGCTTCTCAGTGTAAGTGAGTCACGACTGCTTATCAGAATTTATGCTATTATCAAAGTATTTCTCCAGTAATCATAGAGTGTGAAAAGTCACCAAGAAAATATTTTGCTTTTCTAATGCATATTTACTTAATACCAGCAATGCACTTGGGTCGTCCCTTCCACATTTTTACTCTAGATCTCAAAGGAGTACCTGATTTTATTCTTTGATCCTTTTGCTTTTTCTTTTGAAAAGTGAGGTTTATCAACACTTACTGCATTCAGCAGATTTACTAGTATCAGAACTTAACAGATGAGTAGCATTATTCTAATTTGTGACTTAGTAATAAGATAAACAAAGTAAACTCAACTAAGCTCAATTATCAGAATTTGCTTGTGTCATTAGATTTCCAGTGAAATAATTACTTCTTACAAGGGATCATTTGTTTATTGAAGACTACTAGGTCAGCATCTAGCACAGTTATCCTCATAGGATTGAATAGTTACTTAAACAGACATATCACTTATCAGAGTTTAGAAACATATATCAGACAACAGTCAGTACTTAAACACATTTGTCAATTAAGCACAGAATACACAAAGAGATTAAATTCTGTAAATACCGATCATAAGGTCTGATATAACAGAACAAGACTAAGCAGATTTAGAGAAAGAACCTGAAACTATTCCAAGTTCATTTACCAATCTTGTAAAAGTGGCTTCACACAATGGTTTTGTGAAGATATCTGCTAGTTGTTGATCTGTTGGAACAAAGTGCAATTCCACTGTACCTTCATCCACATGTTCCCTTATGAAGTGGTACCTGATGCTGATGTGCTTTGTCATAGAGTGTTGAACTGGATTACCTGTCATAGCAATAGCACTTTGATTATCACAGTAAAAAGGGATTTTGAAATATGTTACCCCATAATCCAGTAATTGATTCTTCATCCAAAGAATCTGTGCATAACGGCTTCCTGCAGCAATATACTCTGCTTCTGCAGTTGATGTGGAAATTGACTTTTGTTTCTTGCTGAACCAAGAAACCAATCTGCCTCCAAGAGATTGGCAGCTTCCACTTGTGCTTTTCCTGTCAATTTTGCAACCTGCAAAATCTGCATCTGAGTAACCTATTAGTTTAAAATCTGATTCTCTAGGATACCACAATCCCAGATCAGCTGTTCCTTTAAGATACTTAAAAATTCTTTTCACAGCTATTAAGTGAGGTTCTCTTGGATCTGCTTGAAATCTTGCACAAAGACAGGTAGCATACATGATATCAGGTCTACTAGCAGTTAGATAGAGTAGAGAGCCAATCATACCTCTATAATCAGTAATATCTACTGATTTACCAGTATCCTTATCCAGTTTTGTTGCAGTGGCCATGTGAGTGGATGCACTTGAACAATCTTGCATTCCAAATTTCTTCAGCAAATTTCTGGTGTACTTAGTCTGACAAATAAAAGTGCCTTCTTCATTCTGCTTGACTTGAAGGCCCAGAAAATAGCTAAGTTCCCCCATCATACTCATCTGATACCTTGACTGCATCAGTTTGGCAAACTTCTTGCAAAGTCTGTCATTTGTAGACCCAAAAATGATATCATCAACATAAATCTGGACCAGAAGTAAGTCCTTTCCATGGTTGAGGTAGAACAGTGTTTTGTCTATTGTTCCTCTGTGGAATCCACTTTCCAGAAGAAACTGAGCTAACGTCTCATACCATGCTCTAGGAGCTTGCTTAAGTCCATAAGTGCTTTATCAAGCCTGTAGACATAATCTGGATGTTTGGAGTCTACAAAGCCTGGAGGTTGTTCAACATATACTTCCTCCTCCAATTCTCCATTGAGAAAAGCACTTTTCACATCCATTTGAAAGACAATAAACTTTTTGTGAGCAGCATAAGCCAAAAATATGCTTATGGCTTCTAACCTAGCAACTGGTGTAAATGTTTCATCATAATCAATTCCCTCCTGTTGAGAATATCCTTTTGCAACCAGCCTTGCCTTATTCCTTGTAATTATGCCATCACTGTCAGTTTTGTTTCTGAATACCCACTTTGTACCAACAGCAGATCTATTCTTTGGTCTTGGCACTAGGGTCCAGACTTTGTTTCTTTCAAATTCATTTAACTCTTCCTGCATTGCTTGCACCCAATCAGCATCTTGAAGAGTTTCTTCCACTTTCTTTGGCTCAGTCTGAGAGAGAAAAGAATTGTAAAGACATTCGTTTGAAGTACCTGTTCTAGTTCTGACACCTGCATCAGGATTTCCAATTATCAAATCAGGTGTATGTGATTTTGTCCACTTCCTTGCAGATGGAAGGTTTTCTCTAGAACTGGATGCTCCCCCATGATCCATGCTGTCTTCATTTTCATTTTCTGATGCTCCCCCTGAAACTATGCTCTCTGAGTTGGATTCCTCAGAATTTAGATTTTCAGCTCTGTCAGAACTTGGCTTATCAAAACTTGACGAATCAGAACTTGAAGATCCAGACGTATGCTTTGATGTTTCTTGAGATGTGGTAAGATCTTGAGTATGCTCCCCCTGCACAGGTGCATCTTCCTTTGGCGTAGTCACCACAGTTTCAATAACATCAGAGTTTAATCCATCAGAATTTACAGTATCAGGACTTAGACTATCAGGATTTTCAGCATCAGATTTTGAGTCTTCATTTTCTAATCTCAGCTGATCATGGTCAATAAAATCTTCAAGACCAGTAATCTTCTTGTCATCAAAGGAGACATTGATAGATTCCATGACCACTTTTGTTCTCAAATTATAGACTCTGAAGGCTTTTGTGGAAAGTGGATATCCAACAAAGATTCTTTCATCAGCTTTTAGATCAAACTTTGATAGCTGTTCAGGATGAGTCTTGAGAATAAAACACTTGCATCTAAATACATGAAAGTACTTCAGATTTGGCTTCTTTTTCTTCACCATCTCATATGGTGTTTTTCCTTGCTTGTTAATGAGTGTTGCATTTTGAGTAAAACAAGCAGTCTTCACAGCTTCAGCCCAGAAATAGGTTGGAAGCTTTGCTTCTTCAAGCATTGTACATGCAGCTTCAATGAGAGTTCTATTCTTCCTTTCAACAACTCCATTTGGCTGTGGAGTTCCAGGAGCAGAAAATTCCTGCTTTATTCCATGGTTTTTGCAGAACTCTTCCATTATCAAATTCTTGAACTCAGTGCCATTATCACTCCTTAAGGTTTTCACAGAACCTTTGACCAATTTATCCAGATGTTTGACATGATCAATCAAGATAGATGCAGTTTCACTTTTTGTGTGCAAGAAATACACCCATGTGTATCTAGTGAACTCATCCACTATGACCAATGCATATTTCTTCTTTGCAATAGACATGACATTTACTAGACCAAATAGATCAATATGTAGTAGATGATAAGGCTCAAGAATTGATGATTCAGTCTTGCTCTTGAATGAAGATTTTCTTTGTTTGGCCTTCTGACAAGAATCACAAAGGCCATCAGGAGCAAATACTGACTTTGGCAGTCCTCTCACAAGATCTTTCTTGACCAGTTCATTTATGTTGTTGAAATTTAAATGAGAGAGTTTCTTATGCCAATTCCAGCTTTCTTCAATTGATGCTCTACTCATCAGACAGATTGCAAAACCATCAGTACTTGTTGAAAGCTTAGCTTCATAAATGTTACCACGCCTGTATCCTTTCAGAACAACTTTGCCTTTAGATTTACTCACAACTTCACAGTGTTCTTCAAAGAAATCAACATGATAACCTCTGTCACAGATTTGACTTATACTCAGCAGATTGTGTTTAAGTCCTGAGACCAGAGCTACTTCTTTAATGATGATATTCCCAAGATTGATATTGCCATATCCCAATATTTTTCCAATGTTGCCATCTCCATAAGAAACACTTAGGCCAGCTTTCTCCACAAAGTCTGAAAGCAGGGCCTTATTTCCAGTCATATGTCCTGAACATCCACTGTCTAGAACTAGAATATTTTTCCTGTTGCCCTGCAATCACAAAGACCACTAATGATTAGTTTTAAGGACCCAGACTTGCTTGGATCCTTTGGCCTTACCAAGTTTGTTAACATTTGCAGCGGATTTAGCATCAGAGTTTATGTTAACATTTTTCTTATCAGAATTTACACTATCAGACTTTATATCAGAATTTACACTAGAAGGAATAATGGAAACTTTCTTCAAAGAAGGTTTTATTTGATAATAATCATAGTACAAACTATGATATTCCTTACAAGTATAAATGGAATGCCATAAACTACCACAATGAAAACAAGGATTTTGTGGTTTATATCTAACAGACTGACTCTTAACTCCTGATTTTGAAGGTAAGGAGTTAATGTTCTTATTCTTCCTGCAAAAAGAAGCCAGATGGTTAGAACTTCCACAGTTATGACATGTTTTCCTAGGAGCATCAGGAACAGGTTTATAATCATTGCTTTTATTCACACCTTCCTTTCCATTCCTATTTTTCCTAGGTGATTTTACCTTGTTTGCATTCTTAACATCTTTCAGCTTATGCTTAAGCTGCTTCTTAGTCATTAAGCCTATGTTTACTTCAGCTGTCTTTTCCTGTTTTAGTTTGTCAGAAGTTAATCCTCTCTAACTTCTGATTTATCATTATCAGACTTTTCAGTTACAAACTTAACAGGTTTTAACTTTGGCTTTTGCTTAACAACAGGCTTAATTTTTACAGTTCCTTTATCATTCTTATCCTCTCCATAACCTAAGCCCTCTTTCCAATTTTCACTACTTAGCAAATTTTGAGTTGTTCTGCTGGAGTTAGTCCAAGTCCTAATTATTTCTCTTTCCTTTTCTAACTCAGTTTTTAGAGATTCATTCATTTTTATCACTTCATCCCTAACATAAAGAGCATCATCTATATCCTTCTGAGTTTGATGGAACATAACTAACTCTTTTTCTAAGAAATCATTTCTTTTCTTAAAAGCAAGATTTTCAGAAGTTAATCTTTCACATGTTAAAGTTTGATCTCTATATCTAACAAACATGGTTTTAAGATATCTTCTCAACTCATTAATATCATCAGTATGAAAAGCATAAGTAGTCTGAGGTACCTTTGTTTCAGCAGTTTCAGAACTGCTCTCAGCACTTTCTTTATCAGCATTTGCCATCAATGCATAGTTCTCCTCATTTTCAGAGTCTGAGGTGTCTGTCCAGTTTTTCTGCTTTGTGACAAGAGCCTTGCCTTTGTCACCCTTTACCTTCTTGCAATTAGGAGATATGTGGCCTTTCTTACCACAGTTATAGCATTTGACATTGGTATAATCTCCTCTATCAGACTTTCCTCCTCTGCCTTCAGATCTTCTGAAATTCTTCTTATCAGAATTTATGCCTTTCCTGGAAAACTTCTTTCCCTTCCTGAACTTCCTGTATGCAATCTTTGTGATCCCTTTCACTATAAGAGCACACAACTTCATCATCTCCTCATCAGCATCAGTCTCAGGCAAGCTTTCAGAATCTGAGTCATCATCACTTTCAGAACTTGATGACTCAGTATCAGACTTTGTTAAAAGAGCTTTACCCTTATCTTTCCTTGAGGTAGCTGCCTTGGGGGATTCTTCTTCAGCCTTAAGAGCAACTGTTCTTGACTTTCCTCCTTTTTTCTTGCTTCTTTGTTCCATCTCAAGTTCACGAGTCTTGAGCATTCCATAAATTTCATCAAGAGTTGTTTCATCAAGATTGTAATTGTCTCTTATTGTTGTTGCCTTCAAATCCCAACATTCAGGAAGAGCTAACAGGAATTTAAGGTTTGAATCTTCAAGATCATACTCCTTATTAACCAGTGACAGATCATTCAAGAGTTTGACAAATCTATCATATAAATCAGTCAATGATTCATTATCCTTTGAATCAAAGTGTTCATACTCTTGAGTGAGTATTGTCTTCCTGTTCTTTTTAATCGTATCAGTTCCCTGACACCTTGTTTCTAGAGCATCCCATATCTCTTTAGCAGTCTTGCAGTTAATTACCCTGTTTGATATTACATTATCAATGGCACTATGCAGTAAGTGTCGTACCTTAGCATCCTTAGCAATTGATGCGATATCTTCAGCAGTATAATCACTCTTTTCCTTTGGTACGGTTTTTGCTGCTTCACCTGCAACTGCAATAGCGAGCTTGGTTGGTTTGTGAGGCCCTTCCTTGATTTTATCAAGATATTCTGGATCTGTAGCTTCCAGAAACATGGTCATCCTCACCTTCCATATGGCATATTCAGATGGTCTCAGTATGGGAACTCTGATGGTTTCATACCGACTTTGAATTTGTGTCTTTGGAGGTTCTTCAGTTTTGATAGGCTTAGTTGGAGTTTCTGTGTCAGACATGATTGTGTTTGGATCTTTAACTGTATGTGTGTTAACATATAGGCTCTGATACCACTTGTTAGGTCACACACACTGTAGAGGGGGTGAATACAGTGTATAATACAATCAAATCGAACTTTAATATCTTAAGTAACAGAAAACAAACTTTATTGAAACAATAAACTCTGTTACAGTATGGAACTGTTACCTCTCAGTGATGAACAAATATCACGAGAGCTGCTAGGGTTTCAATGAATAATCTTCTCGAATATAACACTTATAGTGCAAACCCTATGTCTGTGTTTATATACTACACAGTTACAAGATAATCGCTAATTGATATGGAATATAATTCTGCTTCCTAAAATATATCAATCAGATATCTTTTCTTCCAAGTATTCCATTCTTCACAGAACTCCTTCTTCATGCATATCTCTTCTTATGTTTATCTCGATCTTCTTTCCTTTAATCAGCTACTATCCTTATCTAATCGTCCTTCGGCACTTAAGTTCTGATATCCATCTTCTGATGATTATCTGCTGATAATATAAGTATTGATATCCTTAAGTCCTGACTTCCAGTATAAGTACTGATTCCCAGTTAAGTACTGATTTTTCCTGTTAAGTAAGATCTGAAAACTAAACATAAATCATATTAGCCATGACATTATCAAATATATCTAACATAAAGTATGAAAGCTAGTACCCAAGCCTAAAGGAAAGAATCCAATTGACACCAAATGGGTATTCAGAAACAAGATGGATGAAAATGACGTAGTGGTCAGGAACAAAGCTAGATTGGTTGCTAAAGGCTATTGCCAACAACAAGGAATAGATTTTGATGAAACTTTTGCTCTTGTTGCAAGAATTAAAGCCATCAAAATTTTCTTATCCTATGCAGCCCATGCCAATTTCAAGGTCTATCAAATGGATGTCAAGAGTTCTTTTCTAAATGGAGATTTGGAGGAGGAAGTCTATGTCAGTCAGCCTCCTGGTTTTGAAGATCCAAAATTCCCAAATCATGTCCACTATCTTTTGAAAGCACTCTATGGACTGAAGCAAGCACCTAAAGCTTGGTATGACACTTTATCAAAGTTCCTTTTGGAAAATCACTTCACAAGAGGTACTGTGGATAAAAATTTATTCTTTAGAAATGTTAATGGCTCTAGTATACTTGTTCAAATTTATGTAGATGATATTATATTTGTCTCTACAGATGAAAAACTTTGCAAAAAGTTTTCCAAATTGATGCAAAGTAGGTATGAAATGAGCATGATGGGAGAACTAACTTACTTTCTAGGTTTATAAATTAAGCAAGTTAGTGATGGAATATCATTAGTCAAACTAAATACATTCATGATCTTTTAAAGAAGTTTGATCTAATGGATTGCATATCTGCAAAAACTCCCATGGCCACTGCAACTAAGCTTGAATTAAATACTACTGAAAAGTCTGTGGATATTTCAAGTTATAGGGGCATGGTTGGCTCACTTATGTACTTAACAACTAGTAGGCCAGATGTAATATTTGCTACTTGTCTTTGTGCTAGATTTTAGGTTGATCCTAGAGAATCTCACCTAGTGGCTATTAAGAGAATTTTCAGCCATCTCAAGGGAACACCAAAACTTGGCATTTGGTATTCTAGAGATTCTAGTTTTGATCTGACTGGTTATTCAAATGCAGATTATTGTTATTCACAGTGAACTAACAATGAGATTTACAAAAGGGGATTTGAATGTAAATCTCAAAACTTTTTCAAGTTTTGAGCAGTTTCTAGGCTATATGTTTTAATGAACAAGTGTGTGTGAATTGCTTTCAGCTAATGCAGACAGATATATATTCAAACACAAATGTAAAGAACACAACAGACTTAAGAACTTTTATGGTGGATTTGTTGTTCCACCAGAGATGTGTTAATTTAGAAAATCAGTAATTCAAAGAATAAAATCACAGCTGCGTCCTAGTACAAACTAGATGATTTTCTCTCTGGATTTTTCTAAACAGCTCTGGAAAATTCACATCTAATTACTAGCTGCTACTTGGTTTATATATCACCAAGTTTACAAGTGAAGACAAAACTGTAAAATACAAATAAAAGATTCTTCACATGTTTCTTCTTCATTTCTCTATCCAATGCAATTTAGGTTTAGTTATAAATCTTTGAATACTTCCTTGTTTGCACCAGAATAGAAATGCTGCATTTTCTTGATTTCTCCTAGAGGCTGCCACATTCCAGTTTGTCTCTGTCAACCCATGTGCCTCTGTCAGCTTATGAATTGTCACTATCAACTGCTATTGAACTAAGCATCCGTTGAAGATTTCATCCGTTGATGCTCTATCCGTTGAAGCTTTATCCGTTGAAGCTTTATCCGTTGATGCAGTTAGCAGTTGAAGCTTTATCCATTGAAGCACTCATCCGTTGATGGATGTTATCCTTTGAAGCTTTAGAGACATCCGTTGAAGCTTTGTTTCTCATCCATTGAAGGCCTTTAATATCAGTTGATACTACTTCACTTATACAGAATTACAAGGCATGAAATATTTATAATTAGCCCTCCTATTTGCATATCCACTAGTAGTCAACATGACTGATAATTTCCCACAACATCTAAGAATTACAACTTAAATACAGAGAATGAAATATGCTACAATACTAAACTTATTTCTAAGTAAAGCTACTCCTTCAACGGATAGCCAAAATGGTCTTATCCGTTGAGGCTACAAACACTAGATTTCTACTTAAGTGTTTTGTTTAACTTATCATCAAACTGATACACATATTCCTAACAATCTCCCCCTATTTATGTCTACTATAACTGTAGGCATAAATTTGGGTTCAACTTGATGATAACAAAACACTTAACAAACATATAAACTGAAATAAAGTAGAAATACAAAAGTGCTGCAAAAGTGTGTATACTGAGATAGAATTGAAGAATTACATTATTTCCAAGGGTGCTCCTTTAGTCTGAGCAGATTAATTTCTTTTCCTTTGATCCCTTATTTTCTTCCCTAGCCTCCTGTCATTCTCCTTTATTTGGAGTTGGAGTTGTCTATAGAATTCAGCTTCATCTTCTTCATTGATGTCCAACTTAGATTGCATATCCTTGAGAGTTTCATTACTGGCAATCTTGAGCTGATCTTCAAGTCTGAAAAATCTTCTGACTCCTTTATTGTATCTGAACTCCATCAACCAATGAGGTGATTTATGAATGGTAATTCCTCTCTATTGGATGAGTAATGTTCTAGGCAAGGCATTGGGCTCCCACCAAGTTTTCCTTATGCTGGCAATCTTGTTGAGAATCTCAGCTTTGGCAGTCCTGGTAAAGCCAGAATCCCTTTTTATAGCTGAGTAGACTCTAACCAAGGTAGAATTGCCTTCATTCAGAATCCTGTAGAGAGGCTAAGTTATTTCCCCACTTCCTTTATATTTGAACACTAGTCTTTCTGGAAGCTGTCTGTAGGCATCTATTCCCCTTACTTCCTCCAGCTCATCCAGATAGAGTTCAATGTCTGAAAATTCCTTTATGTCACAAATGTAAACATAATCATCCTTTGAGGCTTGTGGCTTAGGCTTAGGCTTCTGAGTAAATTTGATTGAGGTTAGAGGAGGTGTTGATTTGATTTTCCTTTTCTGTTTCTTTGATGGTGGAGAAGTGGTTAAGAAGGTGGGTAATTTGATGGTGTCCCAATCAATTGGTTCCTCTTTAGGACTGATTGTTTCACCATGGATGTTTATGAAGGGGTTAGGCACAATGGGTTCAGGAATAGAAGGTAGTGGTTTGGATTTTGATTGGGTTTCTTCAATTTCATCTACCATCTTCCTTTTTGCATTGGCCTTCTTTCTGTTCCCTTTCTGCCATTCCTTTCCTTCCTTACTTCTTTCTTCCACATCATCACTAATCATGTCCCCCATACCTACATCTTCACTCTTGTCTTCAATTTCTTTCTTTTCTTCAGCTTGACTTGACTTTAGCTATTTTTCAAGCTTTACTTGTGCTCTTTTGTCAGCCTTTAGCTTTTTAGCTTCTTCCTTCAACCTTTTGGTTTCTTCCCTCTTGGCTATTGAGAATTTGGGATGTCCTTGTATCACACAGATACTCTTTCCCTCTCTAAAGATAATGGCCATGTTCATCCTTTCAACCACATCATTGGTCTCCTTGTGCTTCATGATATTACCACCCAAAATCTTGTCTTCATCAGGCTTTGGAAGAGGAAAGTCCACTTCTTTTAACTGAGCAAGGCTTAGAGGGTTCTTTGTAGAGTCCTTATTGGATCTGTTGTTGGGCTTGAGAACCATAGGTTTCAGATTCTTGGAAGAAGTCTCTCCAACCTTATTTCTCCTTACTGGCTTGAGCTCCATAATGATTGGCTCCCCCTTTGTGCTATGCTTCACAGATTGTGATTTAGAATTTGTAGAACCAAAGATTTGTTGCATCCTTTTATCAATTTTCTTCCTTTGCTCTTTGAATTTCATCTCAGCTGCTGCTATCTGGATTAGATCAATTCCATCAAGCTTTCCTTTGATTTGAAGAGTTGGAGAAGTGGTGATGGAAGGAACTAGCACTTTAGATATTTGAATTGTTGTTGATGGCTCTCCTTTCCCTTCCCTTTTATTCTCCCCCTTTTTGTTATCATCAAGGATAGGGGTCAAGCCTTGTGCTTTTGCCAGCTGCAATAGTAGATTTGTCTGAGATTGTTGATTTTGAAGAATGGTGACCACAGAGTCTTCAATGACTTGAACTCTTGTTTCCAACTTGGCCAGCCTCTTGTCAGCATCAGATTCCCTCCTCAATCTCAGCAACAAATCTTGCATAGTACCATAAGGCATAACTGAATCCAACTTCTCAGAATTGTAGGATTTCAGATCAACAATATCCTATTTGAGTTCATCCACACTTAAATTCTGTCTGATATGCTGCAACTGCAAGAGATGCAGAGAGTCTAGATGAGCTTGAAGAATAGCCTTTGTACCAGCATCTGTAGCCTCCTGAAGGGCCTTTTGAATAGCCATTACTTGCTTGACCAAAGCTACACCAAACTGTCCTGGTGTAGATTTCTTTGTCCATGCCCATTCAGGTAAATCTGGAACAGAACTTGGGCCTTCATCCCCCCCTAAGTTCATGCTCCCATCCAAAGAAATAGAGTCATCATCATTAGAATTTACTTCAAATTCTTCAGATGGCTAACCAGCTTGAGAAGGCATCCTATTAACAGCAGCTTTATCTCTTTGAAGAGATTCTGAAGTGTGCACTATGTTCAAAGTCTGCTCTACCTCCACATTGCCCTGAGCAGCCAACAATTGATAGGCTGAAACAGGATGAGTAAAAGTATCAGCATCCAAGGAAATGTTATCAATTTCAGCTTTGTAATGTTGCTGAAATTGTCTTTCCTTTTCAGCATCATCCACAATCATTGACTCACTGGCAATGGCTGGATCCACCCTTATAGCTTCTGTACCTGCTTTTCTCTCATTTTCTCTATGTTCTTGCATCAGGGGCTCCCCCTGGCTCACACACACCCTCACACCCTTACCCTCACCTACTAAGGTGGCACTCCCCTCACTTACTTTTGCCATGCTGGAAGAAATAGCATGCATATTTTGACTCTCAACCTCTCCTTTTTCCTGGGAGCAACCCAGCCTCTCACTCAGATTATCACTCCCTTCCCTCAATCCTAGAAGTGATTGTACAGTAACCATGTCTTCTACACTTGGAATTGAATCAGTTATATGTGTAGAGACCATCAACGGATAGGGAGTATCCGTTGAAGTGGAAACTGATGATATCAACGGATAACTGCTGTTAAGCTTATCCGTCGAAGAACAACCACTTGTCAACGGATGAGAGATATCCGTTGAAGAAGGAAAAGATGTAGATATTGAAAGTGACATAATTGTTGAATCTGTGTGAATTGATTTTAAGTGAGGTGACACAGATTCTTCAACTAAGTCTGAAAGAATTGGTTGATGATCCAACAAGTCATCTAACAGATGATGATCACCAGGATTTGAGTGGGGCTCCTCCCTGAGTTTTAAAGAGGGAGAATCAGGAATTGATGTGAATATCATATCCACATCCAGAGATGGTGATGGAGAATTTGGTGATTGTTGTGTGTCTATTATGAGAGAATGGGGTTGTGACTCCACATTTGCTGGAGCCACATCAAGCTGAATTTGAGAAGGCAAAGATACAGGTGGATGTATCTGTGCAGTGTGTGCCCCCTGTGTGGAAACTAGGGTTTTAGCCTTCTTTCTTCTTGAAAAAGCGTTGACAGGTGAATGTGTGGCTTCAGTATCCCTCCCTCTTTTGTTCTGTGTCCCTGGTTGGGGACTATTTTCAATAGCTGCATCATTTTGGGAGGATGCAACTAGGGATGTGTTTGACTCCTTTTGAACCACCACAGTCTTTTGAGAAACTGTGGCTTGGCTGGCTAGGGTGCCACTCACCTCTCCCACCTTATCCTGGGGGGTTTCTTGATGTTCACCCCTCCCCTCACCACTCACACCCTGTTCACTCCCTTCAGGGTTTTTGGTAGTTGTTACAACTGTTGTCTTTTGAGAAACAACAGAGGTGATTTTCTTTGACTTGTGTTTTGGAATTTTAGGTTTGGTGGCTTTGGTAGGAATCTGTTGGGACAAAGACACAGATTCCATTGCCACACTAGAAGACAAAGAAACAATGGGGGTGGAAGATGTAGAAGTTGCAGAAGTGTTTACCTCACTTACCTGTGGTGCATTCATTATTGGTAAATATACCAATGGCACCTGGCTGTTGAGGTTAATTCTCAAAAGGTCTGCAAGGACCCTTTTTCTCTTGTGCCCAACATTTGAGTTTATTGCTCTCATTAGTTATGACCAAACCTTCAGCAACATGGTTAGCCAATAACATAAAGAATCTAGCATAGTAGATGTTATGAGGTCTATTAGCTTTGTTACCTAACCTGGAACCTAATTCTAGCATGACAGTTGCTAAAATTAAAGTACCTATCAGAAACTAGCATATAGAGCATATTAACAAGAGATGAAGTTATGGCATCAAAATTGCTAATCTTCCCAGAGAAAACCTTGATAAAGGCATCTCCAAGAAAACTCCATTCTTTCCTAAGGCCCTTTCTTCTAATGCTCCCTAAACTAGCAGAATCAAAAGAATAGCCTATGGAATCTAACATAGCAGATACATCATTATCAGTGTGTGGTGTCATGGCATTATTCTCAGGTAACTTAAAGCATGACTGTATATCATCACAGTTAATACAATAATCCTTACCTTTGAGAGAGAAAGCAATGGTCATATCTGTGGAGTTGAACTCTGCAGTTGTCCAAATCTCCTCAATTACCTCACAATAGATAGTTGGGGCTTCCAGCATTGCATAGCTTAGTTTGCAGTTCTTGATGAAGTCCATCATCTTGTGATAATCTGAATTGGCTTCATTCTTTTCCACTAAGGCTACGAAATTGTTCTTTTCATAAACAAAGCCAGACTGAGACATAATCTTGACTACTGGTGCCGTTGTTGTGAGTAGAGGTTGCAGAGAAAAGATTGAGAGTTTTGGGAGAGAAAGAGAGTAAAAATTGCAAGAAAGCGTAAAGTGAAAATAAGAATTCAATGGGCTTTTATACTTTCTCGAATTAAAAAGTAAATAAAATGATTAAATGATACTTTTAAATATATTACAACCGTTTGAGAATAAAGAAAACTGTAGAAATTCTGAAAACTGCCTTTGATACAAATACATACAACAGTGTATATCTGTATCAACGGTTAAGTAAACAAATCAACGGCTGTGACTCACTTAAAGTAACTGATGTGACACTTCAACGGATGAGGTAAATAGTTATCCGTTGAAGGTTAACACTGTTTTATCCGTTGAAGGATAAAATTACCAGAAATGTATTTGTCTTTCAACGGATGATGAACATCCGTTGATAGAACAATTTTGGCTTTCAACGGATAGGGAATATCCATTGATAGAATAATCTTTTACTTAAAGCCAATTTTGTTCTTGTCACAAATTCATTTCAGGCTTCAAAGCAGATTAATGAGAACATGAATTTATGAATAATTAAGCATACCTAGCTCACTTACTAATCTTGTGAATGTTGATTCATCAAGTGGCTTGGTAAATATGTCTGCAATCTGCTTTTCACTTGGAACAAAATGAAGTTACACTGTACCTTTCATCACATGTTCCCTTATGAAGTGGTACTTGATGTCAATATGCTTGGTTCTTGAGTGTTGCACTGGATTTTCAGTAATGGCAATGGCACTTGTGTTGTAACAGAATATAGGAATTTTGTCAACAGTTAGTCCATAGTCAAATAGTTGATTTCTCATCCACAGTATCTGTGCACAGCAACTACCAGCAGCAATGTACTCAGCTTCGGCTGTTGATGTTGAAACAGAATTTTGCTTCTTGCTGAACCATGACACAAGCTTTTTTCCTAGAAATTGACAGGTTCCAGTTGTGCTTTTCCTGTCTACTTTGGAACCTGCATAATCTGCATCTGAGTAGCCAATTAGATCAAAACCAGACTCTCTAGGGTACCAAATTCCTAGATTTGGAGTCCCTTTGAGATATCTGAAAATCCTTTTAATAGCCACTAAGTGAGATTCTTTAGGGTCAGCTTGAAATCTAGCACATAGACATGTAGAAAACATTATATCAGGTCTACTTGTAGTTAAATATAAAAGTGAGCCAACCATGCCTCTATAACTTGAAATGTCTACAGACTTTTCAGCCTTGTTTAATTCAAGCTTGGTGGTAGTGGCCATGGGAGTTTTTGCAGATGAACAATCCATTAAGTCAAACTTCTTTAAAAGATCATAAATATATTTAGTTTGACTAATGAAAATTCCACCACTAACTTGTTTAACTTGTAAACCAAGAAAATAAGTTAGTTCTCCCATCATGCTTAATTCATATTTACTTTGCATTAACTTAGCAAACTTTTTACAAAGCTTATCATCTGTAGATCCAAATATAATATCATCTACATAAATTTGAACAAGTATTGTAGAGCTATTAACATTTCTAAAGAAAAGAGTTTTGTCAACAGTACCTCTTGTGAAGTGATTATCTAGAAGAAATTTTGACAAAGTCTCATACCAGGCTCTAGGTGCTTTCTTTAGTCCATAGAGTGCTTTCAACAGATAATACACATAGTCTGAAAAATTTGGATCTTCAAATCCTGGAGGTTGGCTTACATAAACTTCTTCCTCCAATTCTCCATTCAGAAATGCACTCTTGACATCCATTTGATAGACTTTGAAATTGGCATGGGTTGCATAGGCTAGAAAGATTCTGATGGCTTCAAGTCTAGCAACTGGAGCAAATGTTTCATCAAAATCTATTCCCTCTTGTTGAGAATAGCCTTTAGCAACTAATCTTGCTTTATTCCTTATGACAATGCCATTTTCATCCATCTTTTTTATGAATACCCATTTTGTGTCAATAGAACTCTTGTTCTTTGGCTTGGGTACCAGCTTCCATACTTTGTTCCTTTCAAATTGGTTTAGCTCCTCTTGTATTGCTAAAATCCAATCTGGATCCAATAGAGCTTCTTCCACTCTCTTAGGTTCCTCCTGTGATAGAAAGCTACTATACAGACATTCATCTTGAGTAGCCCTTCTAGTTTGCAGTTTAGATGTAGCATCACCAATGATTAGTTCAAAAGGGTGATTCTTGGTCCATTTCCTTTGAGGTGGTAGATTAGCTCTAGATGAGGTTGCCTCAGTATTGTCATCATGTGAGATAGAATGTTGATTGGTTGAAACTCCCCCTGAGTTGCTGATCCTTTGAAAGGAATTGGGAGTTCTATCAACTATTGAAGTGAAATGATTATCCGTTGATAGACTGTGATCAACGGATGCTTCATTATGAACTTCAACGGATGATGCATTTTATCTTTCAACGGATGCTGCATTGCTTCTATCAACAGAAGCTGAATTATGACTTTCAACGGATGCAACATTCTGTGCATTATCCAAAGGCAAATTTTGAATTCTTTTCGAGGTGCCTTCTTCATCATTCTCATCTTCACTATCATCACAATATATCTCAATGTTGTCAAATTTGAGTCCTTCATGATGTCCCTCATCTGTCAGTCCATCAATCTTTTTATCATCAAACACAACATGCACAGATTCCATGACAATGTTGTTTCTTAGATTGTAGACTCTATATGATTTTCCAGCAGAATAACCAACAAATATTCCTTCATCAGCCTTTGCATCAAACTTCCCTTTGTGATCAGGTTGATTCCTTAGAATGTAACATTTGCAACCAAAGACATGCAGAAAGTTTAAAGTTGGTTTTCTTCTCTTGAATAATTGATAGGGAGTCATGCCTTTTGCCTGATTAATTAGAGAAACATTCTGAGTGTAACATGCACAGTTAACAGCCTCAGCCCAAAAGTATGTTGGGAGTTTTGACTCTTCAAGCATTGTTCTTGCAGCTTCAATTAGTGATCTGTTCTTCCTTTCCACCACACCATTTTGTTGTGGAGTCCTTGGAGCTGAGAATTCATGCATGATCCCATTTTCTTCACAGAACAACTTCAGGGTTGTATTCTTGAACTCAGTTCCATTGTCACTCCTGATATTCCTTACTTTGAAATCTGGATGATTGTTGACTTGCTTGATATGGTTGATGATGATTTCACTAGCTTTATCCTTTGATCCACGGAAATAAACCCATTAAAACTTTGAGAAATCATCTACAATCACTAGGCAATATATTTTCCTTGAAATTGACAATACATTGACTGGTCCAAAAAGATCCATGTGTAGCAGTTGTAATGGTTCATCAATTGCAGATTCAAGTTTCTTACTGAATGATGCTTTTTTTTTGCTTTCCTTTCTGACAAGCATCACACAGTCCATCCCTTGTGAATTCCACTAGAGGGATTCCTCTAACTAAGTCCTTTTTGACTAGATCATTTATTGTCTTAAAATTCAAATGGGACAGCTTCTTGTGCCATAGCCAACTTTCATCTGGACTTGCTTTGCTGAGAAGACAAGTAATTGATTCTGAATTTGTAGAGTTGAAGTCAGCTAAGTACTCATTCCCTTTTCTAACTCCAGTTAGAACCACTTTGTTGTCCATCTTACTTGTGACAACACAGGCTTCAAAATTGAAGGAAACAGTATTCCCTCTGTCACATAGTTGACTGATGCTCAATAGATTGTGTTTGAGACCATCAACTAATGCAACTTCATCTATGATGACATTTTCTTTTGAAATCAAGCCATATCCCATAGTGAACCCTTTGTTGTCATCTCCAAAGGTTATGCTAGGGCCAGCTCTCTCCTTGAACTCTGTGAGCAGGATGAAATCTCCTGTCATGTGTCTTGAACAGCCACAATCCAAGTACCATAGATTCCTTCCTTTTCCCTGCACACAACAAAATCAATCAAGTTGATTTTGGTACCCAAGTTTCCTTGGGTCCAGCCTTGTTAGTCTTTTTCCTAGACTTCATTCCTCCTGCATCTTTTGACTTAGGTAACTTTGGGTCAACCTTGGTCTCATATGTAGTTGGTTGAAGTGTAGGGTTAGTCACAGAATCATTTAGGACATTTGATTGAATTTGATAAGGCATGGATTGTGCAAACATATTATTCCACATAAACATGTTGTATGGCATCTGAGGCATACTGAATGTAGTAAAATAAGGATTATTAACATATGGCATGTTTGCAAAATGTGCATGAGGATTCTGATGAGACATAACAGGCATAGCATGCAGAGGTGACATAGACATGTTAGGCATAGAGGGTGTTAAAGGCATGGGAGCATTCTTAACAGATTTACAGTTATCAGATAGATGATTAACACTTTTACAATGCACACAGCTTTTTCTAGGAGCATATTTATCAGGTGTGTAATTGTTGTGTTTATTAATCCCTACCTTCCCATTTCTATTAGATTTTCTTTTAGTCTCCTTTTTATCCTCAACCAATTTAAGCCTATTTTTTCAGCTGATCCAAAGTCATGTGTCCTATATTCACCTTACTGGCATCTTTGGATGCGCTAGCTCCTTCTTTGACAAAGTTCTTGAAAGTTGAACCATCCTTCTTATTGAGATTTTTCTTTTTAGAATCACTTGCATGTTTTAATTAATGAGCCTTCAACGGATGCTCTTTTTCTTCCTTCAACGGATAACTTTCATCATCCGTTGATTCCACATCCGTTGACAATCCATCAATTAATTCTAAATCCTTTTTGTTTTTCTTTTAGGCATTCTCGCGGAATGATTCAATTCCCTGAACCTTGACAATCTGGGCACTAACATCCCTAGATGTTTTCCAGGCCTTGATTACCTCTTGCTCACTTTCTAACTGTTTAAAAAGAATTTCTACTTTTTTAACAGCTTCTTCTAGTTCACCCTCAATAGTCAAGCATTTAATTTTAATCTTTTCAAGCTCAATTACCTGATTCTCTAACACAGCATTCCTATCACTTAAAAACAAATTATTATCTTTGATTCTTGTGTTTTCTTTAGCTAATGATTTAAGGGAAACACGTAAATGATATAATTCATTGGACATATCATTTATGGTTCATTACATTCAATCTTAGAAAGTTGAGAGAGATCAGTAGTAATTACCTGGTTGCTTGATGAACTAGTTTCATTTTCATTAGCATTAGCCATCAGGGCTAGGTTGACATATTCCATATCATCATCTTTATTGGCTCCATCTGCTGCCCAATCCTCTTGAGTCAGAAAAGCTCTTTCCTTTTGTTTGAGCAAATCAAAATATTTCTTTTTATAATCAACTTGCTCAAATTTCTTCTTATCAGAGGTTGGCTTCCTGCACTCATTTGCAAAGTGTCCACTAATGCCACAGTTATAACATTTGAACTTAGATTTGTCCACCATGTTTTTGTTTGGCTTAGTGAATTTTGTATTTTTCCTGAATTTCATCTTTGCAAACCTCCTGGACAGAAAGGCCAGATGTTCATCAACATCATCAGAGTCATCTTGACTGAAATTGTCTTCATCCTCAGCTACTTGCTCCTTTCCCTTGCTTGATTCTGATTTGCTTGTGCCAATTTTGAGACTTGGCATTGTCTTTTCCTCATTCCTGGATTCAATCTTCTCATTGTCAGCTACAAGTGCAACTGATCCTCCTTTTCTCTTTCCCTTTTTCAACAGCTCATCTTGCTTCATCTCAAGTTCATATGTCTTCAAAATTCCATATAATCTTTCAAGTGTGAAGTCCTTATAATCTTGAGAATTTCTTAGAGAAACAGTCATAGGCTTCCATTCCTTTGTTATAGACCTCAGAAATTTTAAATTGGAGTCCTTAACTTGGTACACTCTGCCATACAGCTTCAATCCATTCAACGGTTTCTGAAATCTGTTGAAGGTGTCATTCAATGATTCTCCTTCTTCAAAATGAAAATATTCATACTGTTGAATGAGAAGCTGCATTTTGTTTTCTCTAACTTGCTCAGTACCTTCACAGATAAGTTGCATAATATCCCAAATTTCCTTAGCAGTTTGGCTGTTAATGACATTGTCAAACATATCTTGATCTAGGCCATTAAACAGAATGTTCATGGCTTTCTTGTCCTTGTGAACCTCTTCAATATCTTCAACAGTCCATTCTGCTTTTGGCTTGGGAATAGACTGTCCAATAACAACTGTTGCAGTAGCAGCTGTGGCAACCTTGTGAGGGATGTGAGGACCATTTTCAATGCAGTTGATGTAGCTTTCATCTTGAGAGAGAAGATGTAAATGCATCTTCACTTTCCAGTGATGATAGTTATCTCTTTCCAGGATTGGAATTTTTACACCAATATCCTTCTTACTCATGATGTTAGCAGAATAGATCTTTAAACTCTTTGTATGTTAAGAGCTTGCTCTGATACCAATTATTATTCCCAGTGAACTAACAATGAGATTTACAGAAGGGGGGTTGAATGTAAATCTCAAAACTTTTTCAAGTTTTGAGCAGTTTCTAGGCTATGTGTTTTAATGAACAAGTGTGTATGAATTGCTTTCAGCTAATACAGACATATATATATTCAAACACAAATGTAAAGAACACAACAGACTTAAAAACTTTTCTGGTGGATTTGTTGTTCCACCAGAGATGTGTTATTTCAGAAAATCTGTGATTCAAAGAATAAAATCACAGATGCGTCCTAGTACAAACTAGATGATTTTCTCTCTCGATTTTTCTAAACAGCTCTGGAAAATTCACATCTAATTACTAGCTGCTACTTGGTTTATATATCACCAAGTTTACAAGTGAAGACAAAACTGTAAAATACAAATAAAAGATTCTTCACAGGTTTCTTCTTCATTTCTCTATCCAATGCAATTTAAGTTTAGCTATGAATCTTTGAATACTTCCCTGTTTGCACCAGAATGGAAATGCTGCATTTTCTTGATTCCTCCTAGAGGCTGCCACATTCCAGTTTGTCTCTGTCAACCCATGTGCCTCTGTCAGCTTATGAATTGTCACTATCAACTGCTATTGAACTAAGCATCCGTTGAAGCTTTCATCCGTTGATGCTCTATCCGTTGATGCTTTATCCGTTAAAGCTTTATCCGTTGATGCATTTAGCAGTTGAAGCTTTATCTGTTGAAGCACTCATCCGTTGATGGATGTTATCTGTTGAAGCTTTAGAGACATCCGTTGAAGCTTTGTTTCTCATCCGTTGAAGGCCTTTAATATCAGTTGATACTACTTCACTTATACAGAATTACAAGGCATGAAATATTTACAATTAGCCCTCCTATTTGCATATCCACTAGTAGTCAACATGACTGTTAATTTCCCACATCTAAGAATTACAACTTAAATACAGAGAATGAAATGTGCTACAATACTAAACTTATTTCTAAGTAAATCTACTCCTTCAACGGATAGCCAAAATGGTCTTATCAGTTGAGGCTACAAACACTAGATTTCTACTTAAGTGTTTTGTTTAACTTATCATCAAACTGATACACATATTCCTAACAATTATGCAGGTTGTAAAATAGACAAGAAAAGTACAACTGGAACCTGTCAATTTCTAGGAAACAAGCTTGTGTCCTGGTTCAGTAAAAAGCAAAATCCAGTCTCTACTTCTACAGCTGAAGCTGAATATATTGCTGCTAGCAGTTGCCGTGCACAAATTTTGTGGATGAAAAACCAATTGTTGGACTATGGTCTACAAGTGGATAGGATTCCTATTTTCTGTGATAACACAAGTGCAATTGCCATCACTGAAAATCCAGTATAGCATTCAAGAACAAAGCACATAGACATCAAGTATAACTTCATAAGAGAACATGTGATGAATGGTACTATGGAACTGCATTTTGTTCCAAGTGTAAAGCAGCTTGCAGATATATTTACCAAACCACTTGATGAATCCACCTTTTCAAGGTTGGTAATTGAATTAGGTATTCTTAATTTCTCTTGAATTATTTCAGATATTTTTGCAAGTGGTTATGTAGCCAGAAATTTAATTGATTTTTCTAGTTTTGGATGAAATTTTGGCTAAGTCAAAATTTACATCCCGACGGATGATCATTATCCATCGAGTTTGATCATCCGTCGGAATACAATTTGTCAATAAAATCAATTATTTTTCTGGAATATTTTATAACTCGACGGATAACTGATTTATCCTCATCCGTCGAATTGTCTCAATCCTAGCCGTTAATTCCCTGAATATTATCCATCGAGTATACTTACAGCTTGTAAGCATGACACGACGGATAAGTGACAGAATTTTTATAGTTTATTTATTTTTAAACGGCTATTTTGGGTAATTCTTATTGGTTACTGATAGGGATAAATAAATCCTGATTACATAATTAAATATTACAGTAATTATAAATGGTTTGGGCTGCAAGGCCCAATAAGAAGATGTATGACATTCAGACCAAAAAGGTCAACACATTGATCAGGCCTGATGGATCAGATCAGGCCTGATGGAACAAAGAAGGCCCAAAACCCTTAATATTAATTAATTTCGTAATTAATTAATAAGGGAAAAATCAGCTATTGAGAAGAGTCCCGATAAGGATATAAATCCTTGCAGATTAGCTTCAGAGGGACCTAAAAGGATAAGGAATCAGTTTCCTACTATTTATGACTCCAAAGTCCATTCTAATTATGAGACTTGCCCACCAGGTCTCCTATATCAAGTCCAATTCAAGGACCACCAGCATCTATATAAGGGGCCTCACCCCACAAATCAGAACTACGTTTTTTGGCTTGATTCTCTAATTCATAGAGATACGTAGGCATCTCGTAAAGGCAGAGTTAAGCTATGAAATACGAGAGCAGCCATTAAAGGCCTTGAGCTCCTGAACCTTAGCAATAAATACAGCAAATAATAACCTTAGTTTTTTATCCATAACATTTGGCGCCGTTTGTGAGAAAGCACAACAATAACCATGGCGAGAACACGGAGAACAGTTAGAGCCCTTGGAGGAGAAACACCAACGGGGACAACCCAAGTGATCTCTTCAACTATGGAGGTGCCTCCTCACTCAACCTATGCAGCCACGCTAGGAGAAGCCCAGATAGGGGCAACTGAACCTCAGCCATAAGGGACGATCCCCTCGACTACTCAAGGTACGAATCCTCAAGTTCAACAAATACATATACCTGTGAATTCTCGACCCGTTGGGTACGAATATTCAACTGTTGTTACTACTAACCCCCCTTATGGGATGCCCCTTTACCCTGAGGTTGGAGGAAGCGGACATGCTGGGTGGAGTGAACCACGAGGGCGGTCGCCCCCATACATACGAGGTTTGGCTCCTATTCCCGAGGATCAGGAATTTTCTGGTCCTTACACTAAGAGAGACTTTGAATCTTCGGATGATGAAGTAGCCCCAAGAAGGAGATGTGCTGGCAAAGAGCCGATGGCTGAAGGTAGCCAACGCCCTCTGAACACCCAAGGGATGAATCCCCAAGAAGTGCAGGAAAGAATCAGGGCTCACGAGGCTGAGATTCAAAGGCTGAGGCGCGACCTGGAGGCGCACCAGACCACCAGACCCCCAGCACCTCCTAGGGGGAGAAATCCTCCTCCCATCATAGACCTGGATGGTCCAGTGCAGAGAAGGGCTGTTGTCCCAAGGGCTGATCCAAGCAATCTTCTTCCCCTTGGAGATCCTGATTATCCTACTCCACCCTTCACTGAAGATATAATGAATGCCCATATCTCAAGGAAGTTCAAGATGCCAACTATAAAAGCTTATGATGGTACGGGAGATCCCGCTAATCATGTTACAACATTTTATAATGCACTGTTGTTGCAGCCCGTGAATGATGCTATCAAGTGTCGGGCCTTTGCTCAAACCCTGTCGGGTATGGCTCAAAGGTGGTATAGTCGCTTGCCCCCAAATTCTATTGGGTCGTTCATAGAATTAAGTCAGGCTTTTATTAAGTAATTCATCAGTGGGAGAGTTCATCAGAAAAGTTCAGCATCTCTTATGAGCATTGTGCAGGGAATAAAGGAATCCTTGAGAGATTACCTGAATCGTTTCACAAAGGAGGCTTTAAAAGTCCCAGACCTGGATGATAAGGTAGCCATGATAGCACTGCAACAAGGAACTATGGATGAGTTTTTTAAGATGTCCTTGGCCAAGAGTCCCCCCGAAAGCATGTTGCAGCTCCAGGATAGGGCAGGGAAGTATATCAAGGTTGAAGAAAGTATGAGGAAGACCGTAGTGAGTAATGAGCCCACTGGAGGCAAGAAGCGAAAAACTGATCTGGAGTATATTGCTAAGGACAAGTATCCTAGAACCGATCAAAACTCTGATTCAACCCCCAAGAAGGGAGGACCTGGGTAAAAGTTCACTGAATACGCTAAGCTGAATGCTCCTAGAAGCCAAATCTTGATGGAGATCGAGAAAGATAAAGATATTCGTTGGCCTAAGCCCTCGAAGGCTGATCCTGCCAAGCTAGATAAGAGCAAGTATTGCAGATTTCACAAAGATGTTGGTCATGATACCGATGAGTGTAGGCAACTGAAAGATGAAATTGAGTTCCTCATTCGAAAAGGAAGATTGAACAAATATACAGGAGAAGGAGGGGATAGAAGCAACAACGTGAGAAAGAACTTTGATGACCAAAGGAGAGATCAAGAAGATCAGGAGCGAAATCCCCAACCTAGGGGACCGGTGATAAATACAATCTTCAGAGGACCGCGCTCCCAAGGGCCTGTGATCAACACAATTTTTGGAGGACCAACTGCTGCTGGGTTATCCAAGAACTCCAGGAAAGCATATGCTCGAGAAGTTATGCATATTATTGGGGAAGCCCCGAAGAGGGCCAGGACAGGAGTAACAATGTCTTTTGATGTTTATGATCTGGAGGGTGTGAAATTTCCCCATGATGACCCGTTGGTCATAACCCCTATAATAGGGAACAACCCGGTAAGAAGGGTCCTTGTGGATAATGGTGCTTCAGTGGATATTTTGCTCCATGACACCTTTTTAAGGATGGGATATAATGACTCCCAATTGATCCCAACCGACATGCCGATATATAGATTCGCAGGAGTGGAATGCCCCGTAGAAGGAATAATCAAGTTGCCAACAACCATAGGACAGGAACCAAGGCAAGCAACTCAGATGTTGGACTTTGTGGTGGTGAAGGCTAGTTTGACCTACAACGCTATCATGGGAAGAACAGGGATACATGCCTTCAAGGCTGTCCCTTCTTCTTATCATTCAGTTATGAAGTTCCCGACTCGAGATGGTATTGAAGAAGAAAGAGGAGATCAAAAAATGGCTAGAAGCTGCTATGTGGCCTCTTTGAGGGAAGATGGAGTTGGGGGCAGGTTCTTCCTATTGAAGATCTGGATATCTGAGAGAATGATGAGAAAAGGGAAAAGCCAGCAGAAGACTTGGTTTCAATTCCTTTGGCCCCCGAAGATCCTGGGAAGGTGACTTTTATTGGAGCAACGCTCGAGGAGCCTTTTAGAGGAATGTTGGTGAAATTTTTGCAAGAAAATAGTGATGTTTTTGAATGGTCAGCGGCTGATATGCCAGGCATAGACCCAGAATTGATTACTCACAAGCTGAATGTGGACCCAAATCGGAAGACGGTAAAACAAAAGAAAAGAAGTTTTGCTCCAGAAAGGCAAGAAGCTATAAAACTGGAAGTGGAGAAGCTCTTAGTGGCTGGTTTCATTGAGGAGATTCAATTTCCAGAGTGGTTAGCAAACCCTGTAATGGTGAAGAAGGCTAATGGAAAATGGAGGATGTGTGTGGACTTCACTGATCTAAATGATGCCTGTCCTAAGGACTGTTTTCCGTTACCAAGGATCGATACCTTGATAGATTCCACTGCTGGGCATGAAATGCTGAGCTTTATGGATGGATTTAGTGGATACAATCAGATCAGGATGTTCAAGGATGACATCCCAAAGGTATCATTCATCACTGACTTTGGTGATTATTGTTATCTTGTTATGGCATTTGGTCTCAAGAATGCAGGAGCCACCTATCAAAGGTTGGTAAATAAAATTTTTAAGGATCTTATTGGCAAGACTATGGAAGTCTATGTTGATGACATGTTAGTCAAGAGTCTAGTAAAGACTGATCATATAGCCCATTTGAGGGAAGCCTTTGAGGTCCTGAGGTACCACAAGATGATGTTAAATCCTTCAAAGTGTGCTTTCGGAGTAGGGTCTGGAAAATTTTTGGGATTAATGGTCTCCAAGAGAGGGATCAAGGCTAACCCCGATAAAATAAAGGCAATCCTGGACATGGAACCGCCAAAAACTATCAAGGATGTTCAGAAGCACACAGGAAGGGTTGCTACTTTGGGACAGTTCATCTCTAAGTCAGGAGACAAGTGCCTATCATTCTTTAAGTCACTAAAAAACATTAAGGACTTTGTATGGAGTGAGGAAAACTAGAAGGCTTTCGAAGAATTGAAGAAATATATGGCGCAGGCCCCGTTGTTGGCCAAGCCAGTTTTGAATGAAGTTTTATTCTTGTACTTAGCTGTTTCAGAGAGTGCCTTGAGCGCTGTATTGGTTAAGGAGGAACTGAAAGTCCAGAAACCCGTATACTATGTCAGCAAAATTCTGCATGGTGCTGAGTTAAATTATTCAACTATTGAGAAATTTGCTCTAGCCTTGGTAATGGCTTCGAGAAAGCTGCGTCCTTATTTTCAAGCTCATCAGATTGAGGTGCTAACGAATTAGCCCTTGAGAAATAGCATTCAGAGTCCCAAGGCAAGTGCGAGATTGATCAAGTGGGCAATAGAGATGGGATAGTTCGATCTCAAGTATAAGCCATGAACGGCAATAAAAGCCCAGGCACTAGCTGACTTCGTGGTGGAATGTACCATACCCAACCAAGAAGTCGGGGGGCAGAAAGATAGCATATCTCAAGACAAGGAAGTTGATAAAGGGGATAAAGAGAAGGTTAATAAGGAAAAAGAATACTGGGTTCTCTATTTTGATGGAGCATCAAAAATGAATTCAAGTGGAGCGGGTTTGGTTTTACAAAGCCCTGATGGGTTCTTAATTGAGTATGCCATGAAGTTAGACTTCCCAACCATAAACAATGAGGCAGAATATGAAGCTTTGATAGCTGGTCTTGGCTTAACAGGGATACTTAGAGTCGAGAACTTAAAAGTCTGTGGAGACTCAAAGTTGGTCGTATCCCAGGTGAAAGGAGAGTTTGAGGCAAGGGATGAGACGATGGCTAAATATGTTCGCCTAGTAAGGGCTGTGATGACCCAATTTGATGAATGCCATATTGAGCACATTCCAAGGGAGAAAAATGCTAAGGCAGATGCGTTGTCAAAGTTTACTTCGTCTGAGATGGAAGAAAGTTCTGGAAGTGTATACTATCGCGTTCGAAAAACACGGAGCATTGATATTAAGCTTGTGGCTCCTGTAGGCCTGGGGACGTCATGGATTGATCCCATTAAGGCTCATATTCAAACCGGCTGGTTACCTAATGATGCTACTGAAGCACGAAAATTGGCTGTTCGAGCACTAAGATACTTTTTAATAGATGGAATTCTGTATAAGAGATCTTTCGTGGTTCCCCACTTAAGATGTCTCAGGCCTGATGAGGCTCGCTTGGCTCTTGAAGAAGTACATGAAGGCATATACGGGCAACACTTGGGGGGCAGGGCCCTGGCTCATAAGATAACCCGTTTAGGCTTCTATTGGCCAGAAATGATGGCTGATGCCAAAGAATATGTGAAAAAATGTGACCATTGTCAGAAGCACGCAACAGTTGTTAGACAACCCCCCGAGATGCTGACCTCTATCAACTTGCCCATCCCCTTTGCTATGTGGGGAATGGATATATTAGGGCCTTTCCTCATGGCCACGGCACAAAGGAAGTTTCTGATTGTTTCCATTGATTATTTCACCAAGTGGATTGAAGCCAAGCCCTTGGCTAAGATCACAACTAAGCAGGTTACACAATTCCTGTGGGAAAGTATTTATGTGCCGATATGGAATTCCCCGCATCCTAGTCACCGACAATGGAACACAGTTCAACAACGAGGAATTCAAGAAGTATTGTGAGGAAAATGAAATCGAGTTACGATTCACATCTGTGGCCCACCCGCAAGCCAATGGGCAAGCGGAAGTGGCAAATCGAATAATCCTGGATGGACTAAAGAAGAGGATCGAGAAGTCGAGGAATAACTGGGTGGATGAAATACTCCCCAAACTATGGGCCTATAGGACTACCTGTAGAGTCACGACTGGAGCAGCTCCCTTCATGTTAGCATACGGTACAGAAGCAGTTGTTCCTGTAGAGATATCACATTCCTCCCCCAGGATTCAAACTTTCAATGCTGAGGAAAATGAAGAAGGGCAAAGGTTGGCCCTGGATCTAATTGATGAAGTACGAGATGAGGAACATGCGAAGATAGTGGAATATCAGAAAAAAGCTTCGTTCTACTATAACCTAAGGGTTAAAGAAAGATTCTTCAAACAAGGTGATTAGTTTTGAAGAAAGTGGAAGCTTCTGGTGTAGGGCAGAAAGGGAAGCTTGCCCCAAATTGGGAAGGGCCGTACAAAGTCAAGAGCGTTCAGGGTAGAGGAACCTACAAGCTGGAGACTATGGATGGTTTTGAAGTCCCGAGAACTTGGCATGCACAAAACCTGAAGGTTTACTATGTGTGAGATAGTTAAAGTATGATTCTCACTTGTCAGTATGACAAGTAGGTTTAAAAGCACCTTGAAGTTTTGCTTGTTTAGGGTTTTTCTATATAGAAAATATGTTTATCAGGGTGGAACCCATCTTATGTAAGGTATCCAGAATACCAAGTTATAATATAAAATCTTCGACTTAATCTTGGCCTATTAGATTTGATTGCTTTATGAAAGATAGAACTAAGTTATAAACTTGAGTTTGAAAAATCAAGAGAGAAATACGTCGATACTTGGACAAAATGCGAAAATTCAATTACAAATTCAAACATTGTCTAATAAAGAAGAAATACATAAAAAAACTTAGGCCTTGAAAGGCTGGGATTCATCGGAACCACTATCCGAAGTCTCCTCGGATGTCTCAGTCGTCCCCTCAGACGTCTCAATCGTCCCCTCGGAAGTCCCCGTAGAGGTTCCATCAGAACTGCCTTCGGATGCTTTGGATGCTGCAGGAGACGCTGGTTTCTGAGGCACTGCCCTTGGAGGCTCTTCCACCCTGACCTTCTTTGCAACGGGCTCAGACTCCTCTTCAGAAGAAGCTTCCTCCTCTCCAGAGCTGGACTCAAGCTCCTTCCTCTTTTGGCCTTGGCTCCCCGACGGGCCATCCTTGATCAGGTCAGCGAGCTTGTCTGTAATACCCCCAAGTGCTGGAACTCACACAGGCCAAGGGAAGGAGGACTGTTCGAAGACTTCTGGAAATTCATCCTGAATGGCCTCCACAGCAGCATCCCAACCTTCCTTATAACTAGCTGGGTGTAGGAGGGCATCGTGCTCCACCATTATGTCCTTAAATTCCTGAGTGTCCATCCAGCCGTCAAAGGCTTTATCCTTTTGAGCCTTCAGGATAATATTTTCGGCCCGGGCCGTTTCCAGGTCAGAAGTGGAAGAGGCAAGTTGGGCTTCAAGGGCCTCTATTCTTTGCTTGGCCTCCTCCAACTTCTTGTTCGCGTCCTCCATGCCAACCTTCCAAGCCTTGGCTTGGTGAATCGCCCCCTGAAAATGGGCGTTCGCCTACAAAAAACATAGCAAAAGTATGAGACGAGAAAATCAAAAAGGGAACTATGAAGGGCAAAGGAAAAAGATGTACTGTCGCCAAAGCCTGAGCTCCAAAAAGCTCGTTCCACTCTAAGTCTTGTTGAAGGACAAAGTCTTGATAGTCGACTGGGGAGATGGAATGCTTAGACCATTCCTTGGCAAGCGCTGTGCTGCAAACAATTGAATCCTTGCCCCGGATTCCCCAAGCAGGTTGAAAATAAGACCCTGGCTTTTGCTTGGGGCGCAAAACTTGGCCGGGGCCTTCTTCGCCTGGTTCCATTTCTTGGAGTAGGAACTCCGGGAAGCGATCCCCAAGGCGCGGGTCTTTAAAGACCTTTCTAGCGCGCTTCATCCTGGTTGTCTCCAGGTCTTTAGGCTTTGTAGCCTCCTCAATTTTCTCAGTCACTACAACAAATGAGATAAGTAAGTTGAGGGATCAGCAAAATAGAGGAAATAAAAAGAGCTAGATAAGGAAGGAAACGTACACATCTTAGGGACGGGAGAAAGGCCGCGTTCTATAAGAACGGTCTCCCTAATAAGGTCCCATGAATGGGATATCCCATTATCTTGCGTGAGGAGATTGAAAGCTCTGGTCTCCTCCTGAGACAAAGTAATATCATTTGGGCTCCCATCCACAGCTAGCCCAAAAGATGAGCGGAATAGGATGCCCCAATCGCCACCCTCCCAAACGACGAACAAAAAATCTTTTTTCAACCCTAAATTGTTGTCGGGGATGGACTTCCCGTTCACTATGTGGGGAATAGTTGGGCGTTGGTTTAAAGAAACCAAACCCGGATTCTTATCAGGGTTGTTCTTGAACTGAAAAATCTTTCTGAAAACAGCAACAGAAGTGGGGACATTGTGCTTGGCGCATTGCGACAGATAGCACAGAATGAGCCTCCAAGAATTAGGGGGAGTTGGCAAGGGCTGATGCCCACATCAGCTAGTAGTACGGGGATAAACGGGTGGAAGGGAAGTCTGATACCTGCCTGTAGAGTATCCCTATAGACGCATAATGCGTCCTTCCTCCACTGCAGGCCCTGTTGGCCGGACCTGCAAGAACTAGTTTGAAAGGATCCTTGATTCTGAAACAGCTACTCAACTTTTCCAGCTCCTTTGGATCCCGCAAGGCACTAATATGGTCATGCGCGTCCAGATGCGCATCAGACGGGTACTCGTCGCCTGGGGTTTTGATCATATTGATCAAAGAAGTGTACCTTGATCGAATAGGGAATTCGTTGGACTTTCTGGCCACGTTCATCTTGGCCAAATGAGTCATTTTCTTATCAGCCATCTGAAAAAAGGGCACTTGAAGAAATAATTTTAAAAGCGCAAACTATGCAAAAACAAGCACAAGAAGTAAAGGGAGAAATCTTACCTGAAGTAATGCTCCTAAAAAAGGCTTTGGGGCTTAAGATACTCCGACTTACTGTTATTGCTCTGAGATTCTTGATAGAAGAAGAAAGCAGAAGAATTTAGAAATGAGAAAGTGAGGAGCAGTAGACTCTACTCACTCCTTTATATAGGAGGAAAAGTGTAGTTGAAGGGACAAAAAGC
Source organism: Apium graveolens (assembly GCF_009905375.1). Taxonomy (NCBI): domain Eukaryota; kingdom Viridiplantae; phylum Streptophyta; class Magnoliopsida; order Apiales; family Apiaceae; genus Apium; species Apium graveolens. The sequence goes on from NC_133652.1 coordinate 88,338,866, forward strand.
CCAGTAAGGATAGAGGCCCAAAGAAAAAAGCCCAGAAAATGGAACATTCCAGAATATTCCAAGGGAATTCGGAAGAAATTAAATAAAATTCCAGAGAATTCTAAATATTTTTGATATGTTAAGCCCAGATTAATAAGAGGCCCACTCAGAGTTTTTGATATATTAAGGCCCAGATTAATAAAAGGCCCAATAGGAGTTAAAAAGCCCATATTAAGATTTGGAAGACAGAAGGCCCAAATCCAATTAGGATTTGGAAAAATACAAGGCCCAAATTGAAGCCCTAAAAGATATAAGGCCCAAAAAGAAGATTAGGCCCAAACAAAAGCCCAATCTAAATTGGATTAGAAGGAAGCCCAAAAAGACCAGGATTCAGGTCGAATTTCAGGTCGTGAATTCTGCTCAAAATCTTTCGAACAGACACCCGAAAATAACGGGAAAAAGACCAGGATTCAGGTCGAATTTCAAATCGTGAATTCTGCTCGAAATCTTTCGAATAGACACCCAAAAATAACGGGTATAAAAGACCAGGATTCAGGTCGAATTTCAAATCATGAATTCTGCTCGAAATCTTTTGAACAGGCACCCAAAAATAACGGGTATAAAAGACCAGGATTCAGGTCAAATTTCAAATCGTGAATCCTGCTCGAAATCTTTCGATCAGATAACCGAAAATTACGGATATAATTGAACTGGATTGAGGTCGAAACCAAGACCAGGATTGAGTTCAAATCAAGCACAACATTTTTCAAGTATGGGGTACAGGAACCTAGACTTAAATCCAGGTCGAAGAATCGACTAGGATCCTGGTCGAAGCCCAGGTCGTGAATCCTAGTCGAAATCTATCGACCAGGAAGCAAATAAGCACATAATTTTCGAACTAGATCCAGGTTGAAGGTTCGACTAGGATCCTGGTCAAAATCCAGGTCGTGAATCCTAGTCGAAACCTTACGACCAGGAATCAAAACAAGGACAAATTTTCGACCTAGATCCAGGTCGAAGGCTCGACTAGGATCCTGGTCGAAATCCAGGTCGTGGATCCTAGTCGAAGTCTTTCGACCAGGATTGCAAAGGTGGCCCAAAATTCGACTAGGATCCAGGTCGAAATTTCGACTAGGATCCTGGTCGAAAAAGGGCTGGAAATTTGAAAACATTTGTGGAAAATTGCCGAAAATTTGGAAAAATCCCGGGAAAAAGGGAAAATTCCTGAAAAAATACCAGAAAATTCCTAAAAATAGGGAGAAGGTAAGAAAATAGGGAGGGAAGTTTTTTAACAAGCCCTGGAGCCGCGCACAAGGCAACTCGTTGTAAACGTGTAGGTCGCTCCACACTTTACGCAAACGATACCCTGTAAGGGAAAAAATGAACTTAACTTTCGTGAAATCTTATACGGTTTCCCAAAAGTTGGGGGGCAAATGATAGGGATAAATAAATCCTGATTACATAATTAAATATTACAGTAATTATAAATGGTTTGGGCTGCAAGGCCCAATAAGAAGATGTATGACATTCAGACCAAAAAGGTCAACACATTGATTAGGCCTGATGGACCAGATCAGGCCTGATGGAACAAAGAAGGCCTAAAAACTCTGAATATTAATTCATTTCGTAATTAATTAATAAGAGAAAAATCAGCTATTGAGAAGAGTCCCGATAAGGATATAAATCCTTGCAGATTAGCCTCAGAGGGACCTAAAAAGATAAGGAATCAGTTTCCTACTATTTAGGACTCCAAAGTCCATTCTAATTATGAGACTTGCCCACCAGGTCTCCTATATCAAGTCCAATTCAAGGACCACCAGCATCTATATAAGGGGCCTCACCCCACAAATCAGAACTACATTTTTTGGCTTGATTCTCTAATTCACAGAGATATGTAGGCATCTCGTAAAGGCAGAGTTAAGCTACGAAACACGAGAGCAGCCATTAAAAGCCTTGAACTCCCGAACCTTAGCAATAAATATATCAAATAATAACCTTAGTTTTTTATCCATAACAGTTACTTTATTTTACTTTAATATTTTTGTCAGTTAATTTCTGAGATAGTATAAAAGCAAATTCACTTTTATTCATTTTTTTATCATTCCCAAGCTTCAATTGCTCTAATTTCTTTCTTCTCAAAAGAAAACTCTCTCTCTCTGCAAATTCCAAATCTCTAACAATGGCACCTGTAGTGAAAATCATGTCTCAAACCGGTTATATCTACGAGAAAAACAACTTCTCAGCTTTGGTGAATAAGGAGATTCAATAGTCTGGTGACTATCACAAAATGATGGATTTTGTGAAGAACTACAAACTCAACTATGCCATACTGGAATCATCCACCATTTACTGTGAGGTTGTTGAAGAGATATGGACAACTGCAGTGTACAACTCGACAGACAAGACCATCACATTCACTCTGAAAGGTAAGCAGTTTTACATAAATAGTGATATTGTTAAAGCATGCTTCAAGATTCCTGATAATACTGTAACTACTCCACACACAGACACTGACATTGTAAATATGCTTAATTCCATGGGCTATGCACTCACTACTTCTAAATTAAGTGAAATTGGGAGGTTGGATCTTAGGAAAGAATGGAGTTATCTTTGTGATGTAGTAACTAAAGTGTTTTCTGATAAGATAAGCAACTTTAATTCTATCAATATATCCATTCTTAACATGCTTTACATGCTAGTTATTGATAAATACTTTAATTTCAGTGATTTGGTTTTGTTTGAGTTAGGCTTTAAGTTAGGAGAGATGAATAAGAGAGGTAAAAGTGTTTATTATGATAGATTCTTTATGATGTTTGCTAACCATCTTATTGAAGATATTGTGATTGAGAATCCAACCAACAAGTTAAATTGTTGGGTTCAAGAAAGAAGGATCATTACATATTTAAATAGAGCAAACCATCACAAGGAGGTTCCCCTATATTACTTTCCAGTATTGGAGGGACCTCAGGTAAGTGAGGTAATTTCTTCTGTCTCCACTCTTCTAACCTCACAAATTTCTTTGCTTTCTAGTGTAGTTATGGCAACTGTGTCAATGACCCATCAGTTGCCTACCCAAGCTACCAAACCAACAAAAGTTCCTAAATCCAAAGCTAAAAAAGCCCCCTCTGATTTCTTTCAAAAGAAATCAGTTGTAAAATTCACCAAACCTAAAGAGGGGAGTGTGAAGGTGGGCAAGAAAGGTGAGGGATAGGGTGAAAATCAAAGAAGCCCTAAGGATAAGGCTGGTGAGAAGAGTGTACCCAAACCTAGCCACACCACAGTTTCCCAATAAACTGTGGTTGTTAATAAGAATATTAGCTCATTACTAGTTGCATCCTCCCAAAAGGATGTGACTATTGAACAAAGGTCTCAGCCAAGAGCACAGGCCAAGAGGGTAAGGGACACAAGCTCACCCCAAACTTATACCAGAAAGAAGAAACCAAAAACCCTTGGGGATGTACATTGCTCACACACTGTGCAAACTGGAACAAAAGACCCAGTCACTGCATCTTTTCAAAGTCAGGTTGATGTGGCTCCAATAAATATGGAGTCACAGCCAAAATCTCTTATAATTGAAGCAACTGATACACCAAATTCTCCCACAAACTCACCGGATGTTGACATGATCAATACATCACTTCCAAATTCTCCATCTTTAACTCTCTTGGACAAGCCAAAAATCCAAGTAACTGAGCATCATCTTTTAGATGATTTGTTGGCTCATTTACCTTTCCTTTCTGAGACTGTTGAGACATCTGTGCCAAAATTTTCATCAATCTGCACAGAGTCTACAATTGTCTCCACTCCAAACTCACTTATTTATTCTATCCCAATGGATATTTATCATCCGTCGAGTAGTGATTGTATCCCGACGGATAAGCTTAATAGCAGTCATCCGTTCGATAGTCAAACTGCTAACCCAATGGATATTCCTCATCCGTCGGGTGTCTCTGCACAACTTTAAATCTCATCAATTCTTACAAGTGCAGAGGACTTAGTAGTAGTGCAATCACTCTTAAAACTGAGGGAAGGGAGTGAATTGAGTGAGAGTCTGGGTTACTCCCAGGAAAAAGGAGAGAAAAAGAGTGAAAAAATACAGTCCATTTCTTCAGGACTAGCAAAAGTGAGTGAGAGGAGTCCTACCTTAGATGGTCAATGTGAGGGTGTGAGGGTGGGGAGCCAAGGGGAGCCCTTGATGCAAAAAGAGAGAAAATGAGAGAAATGCAGGTACAGGAAGGATAAGGCTGGATATCATTGCTAGTGATTCAATGAATGCCAATGATGCAGAAATTGAGAGGCTATCTCAGCATCATCAAGCTGTTATAAGTTCCATCTCTTTAGATGCTGAGGCATTTACTCATCCTATTCTAGCATATCAAATTTTGGCTGGACAAGGCAATGAAGATGCAGAAAGGATACTGAACTTGGTGCACACCACCTAGTTAATGTAGAGAGCTAAGGATGCCATCACAGCTATGCCACCTAGAGCTGATGATGATGTTGACTATGGGACTGGGGAATCTGCTGATTTCTTTGGTGATGCAAGTGAAGAGGGGTCATTGGACATAGGGGGAGAAGTAGGCCCTATTTCCAGATCTGGTATGCCATCTTGGGCATTTTTAAAGCAGTGTGATGAACACTATTTCAAGACTACCCTGATTCAACTTTTAAGTCAGACACACTCTGCTCTTCAATCCACAACAAATGCCAACACCAAGAAGCTCCTACAAGCACACCTTGCTTCTCTTCAATTACAACAAATCCAAAGTTTTCAATATACTCAGGATGTCACCTCTATCAAAGGTGACATTGATCAAATGAAAAGGGACATTTCTGAAAGGTTGGATTCTAAACTTCCAGAAGCTACAATGCTTGACATTAAAAGACAACTCAGGAAAAATTCTGATCTTGCCACAAAGATAGATTCCTTGGATACCAGAATGACAGTAATGAAAGCTTCTCTAACATCTATACATCTACATCAGGCACAACAAACAGACTTTCTTCAAAGGCTAGTGGCAGCACAAACCTCTTCTTTTACTCAACTTGCTGATAACAAAAAGGGGGAGAAAGAAATCTCTTCTAAGAGGGAGAAAGCAAGCTCAATTTTCTTATTCAGTCAAGGGGAATCAAGAAGTGAGGGGGAGCAAAAAGTGCTAAACATACAAGTCAACAAAGTGATTGTGCCAACAATTGCTTTCACAAAGCCACCAGTGTTGGATAGCATTGATCTAATTCAAAGAGCAGCTGAAAAGCTTGAATTGAAATCAAATTCTAAGATGATTGATATTACAGCCTTAAAGAAGGAAATAAAAGAAAGAAGGAGAAAGATAGATGCAGATATCCAACAAAAGTTTGGGCCAATTCAGAAATCAGACAAAGTCTTCAATCATCACTCTAAAGTCATGAAAATTTCTGTGAATGACATAAGTATGAACTATCTGGAAAGAGGTCAAACTTCCTGAATCAAATCTCCAAAGAAAGATCTCATTATGAAGGCCAAATGGAACTATCCTAAGTTTTCAGACAAGAATCCTATGGATACAGTGTTTGAAACACCTAAGCCAGATGAGAAGAAGCTGCTGGCTAGGTTTATTGCATTCTACAAGGATCCAACTGATTCAGTACTTAAAAGGAGAATTGCTAAAATTTACAAAAATGGTAAGGAGATTTGTGTGGTGGTTGGACACCCACTATTTGTGGAAGCTAAGAAGGAAGAGAAATAAAGAATCAGGCTAGAAACGAAGCAAGCTGCTTTGGATGCTAAGAAGCAAAAGTAAAAGAAAGAACAAGCTGTTATCTTAACCAAGCTTCAAGCTATAAAAACCACAACAGAACTTCTTGTACAACCAACTATAATTACTGAACCTAAGTATCTGAAAATGCAAGAAGAATCACAACAGAAAAGAAGATTTAAATACAAACTCCATTCCAAGTGGAAAGTGAACTTTAATGATAAGGAATTGGAAGAACAATTTCCCAAAAGCCTACAACTACAACTCAGACATCAAAACCCTCAGTGGTATTTGAAGAATTCAAAGTGGTTGATCCAACAAGAAATATTCATGGTGAACCAATTGTTCCTAAGGATGAGCCAGTAGACTGGGATAGTTTTCCCGAGCTAAATTTACCCATCTTCAAGACAAAGAAGACAAAGACTAGAGCTAGCAAGAAAGTGAAGCCTGTATCTCTCAGATCCAAAGCTCTAACCAAATCCCAACCCACAGTCAACAAGAGAGATCTCATGTACATTTGTGATATCAAGGAATTTTCAGACTTGAATCTCTACTTGGATGAACTGGAAGAAGTAAGAGGAATTGATGCTTACATATATCTTCCTGAAAGACTGGTATTTAGATATAAGGGGGGGAAAGAGATGACATGGCCTCTTCACAGGATTCTCCAAGAAAACCAATCTGTTATGATTAAAGTCTACTCATCCTTCAAAAAGAACTTTGGATACAATGTGACTGTAAGAAGAATAGTTTTAAAGAGGATTGAGGAACTAAGGAGTACTAGAGCCAAAGATGCACTTCCAAAAACTCTATATATTCCCTTTACAGGAAAAGAGTGCATCTAAGGCCCTATTGGCTGATGGAATTCATGGATGAAAAAGGTGTTAGAAGATTCTTCAGATTGGAGGACCAATTGAGTATCTCTAGAAATGAGACTCTTTTGGAAATGCAGGAAATGCTAAATCTCTCAGAAGCTGATGTACTTGAATTCCACAGATAACTTCAGAATCAAATTGAAGAAAACAACAGAAGGCTTGGGAAGAAATTTAGACAATCAAGGAAATAGATCTATCTGCTCAGACTAGAGGAGCATTTTGATAACAATTGTGAGCAATTTCTTTATGTACTTTGCATTGTTCAACTTTCAGCAATTTGTAGCACAGATCAGTTTTATCTACTATTTTTCAATCTGTATATTTAGGATGTTTTGTTATCATCAAGTTTCTCTTAATTTATGGCTATAATTCAAGTAGACATAAATTGGGGGAGATTGTTAGGAATATGTTGTGTACTTGATGATAAGCTAAACAAAACATCTTAGTAGATTTAACTTAGTAAATTTTGTAGCACCCAACGGATGATCAATTATAGTCCCGACGGATGATTCAATATAGTCCCGACGGATGACTAATTGATATCCACTGGGTGAGTAGCTTATGTAACAATAAAACTGTAGCACATTTCTGTAAACAACTTTGTATATATTCTGTAGTAGCTTATGAATCATGTAGACTGCTAGTAGATGTGCATAATAGGTTGATTAAATGTATATATAAGATATCTTGTAATTCTGCACAAATAAAATGGAGTCAAGTGATAAGTGGCTACCCAACGGATGATCAACAAAGCTACCCGACGGATGATTAACAAAGCTACCCGACGGATGATCAACAAGGCTACCCGACGGATAACAAGCATGTACCCGATGAATGATCAATTCAAATATCTGTTGACAGTGACAACACAATCACATGCGTTGGGTGTTTGTAAAAGGAATGTGGCAGCCTGTTTAGCAGGGTTTTAAGAACAAAGAAGTATTACCATTTCCATGCTATTTTAAAGATATTCAAAGATGTTGGAAAAGAGTAGTGAAGCAGCATGGAGTTAGACTTGATAGGTTTTGTTTTATTATCTTGTCTTATTATCATGTAAACTTGGTGATATATAAACCAAGTGTAGCTAGTAGAACAAACTAACTAAGCAAACACATTTTTAGCAGAGAAACATGTGTAAGCTGTATTCTGTAGAATTTCTCTGTAGTTTGTTTGTTCACTTGTACAAGCCGCTGTGAGCTATTCAAGCTTCACAGGGTTCTCTTGATATATATATATATATATATATATATATATATATCTGGTGGATACATTCGAATCCACCAGAAAGTTTTAAAGACTTGTGTTTTTATTACTTGTGTTTTGATTTATATAATTCTTTCATTCCACACTTTGCAAATTAAACACTAAGATATAAATTGAGTTAGAACCATTTTTCATAAATCCCAAAAAGTAGCCAGAATTACATTCAAACCCCCCTTCGGTAATTCTTGTTGTATCGTTAAGGAATAACAAACTCCTGTTGTAGCGCTTCTAGTAGGACCTCGGTCAGTCTCATCGCTCTACGGTATACGACATCGGTGCGCACATCCTGCTGTCTTAAATCAACCATCTCCTGAGATCCCGCCCTAAGAATTTGACGGAGTCTCTCCCTCAATATATAATCCGGATGGAGCGCTATGACTGGTCCATCCTCTCTAGTCTCGAACAACCCAAGTATCTCTCAGCACTGGTCCTACCATCTCAGCCTCTCCTCTCTCTCTCACTCTGGAACTACTGGTAAGATACCACACGGGGCTCACAAAGATCAGTCTGGGAACCTCGGGTAGGTAATGGCTGGTCAACAACTATCTCATCCATGAATTCCTGCTGAGGAAACTGGTATATCCTAGGCACAGGTGCATAAATAGCCAACGGTGCTGGAAATAATACTGGCTGCTCTAGGGGTGCAAACATCGGCGGCTCTGGCTGTAACTGCGAGATCTCTAGCTGTGGTGCTGGGATCTGTGGCTCTAACTCCTCCCACCGAGGGATGTCAACCATATCAGGAATGTCAAATATCGGAAACTCCAATGGCGGAAAATCAGGTACCTCTGGATTAAAATAAGGAAAATAATCAATGAAGTCAGGTACCTCTGGTACTGGGGGTACTGACAACTGCTCTGGTGGTGGTCCCTGAGGTAATGATGGTGGTGGTGGCGGTGGCGGTAATGGTGGAAATGCCTAAACCGATGCTGGTGGAACCACTGGGTCTGAAGATGTCTGCTCTGAGGATGATGCTGAGGAAGCTATCTAATAGAATAACCATGATAAAAAAAAAGATCAAATCACATTCCTAGAACTCATAAACTCCTAATATAATAAACAAACAACCCTAATACCATTACTCCTATCTTATGTGATCTTCCTATCTTATCTTAACTCTAATGTTCTTGTTTTCAAAGGCCAAAACCTAAGCTCTGATGCCAACTATAACACCCTCCAAATCCGGGGTATAGATTTGGGGCATTATTAACACTAACTACTCGCTAAACCCATACAAGCATAATATAAATAAAATAATTACCCCGAACTACTACTACTCAGGATCTTTTCAAGGTTAAGGATTGAAAACAAGAATGACAAACCAACTTTATTACAAACCAGTTTAAACAATCTGTCTCAAGAACCCTCTTTATTACAAAACATTATTCTATTCACATTTTAAACTAAACAACTTTTATTCCAACTACCTCTATTACTCTTCCTGCTACACCTGATCTGGCAACTCAAAGCTCTCTTCTGGGATAGGGAAAAACACCCTTGGTATTAGAGGATCCCGCTGTTTGACTCGCTTCTTGACTACTCGGGTTCTGATGGGTTTCATTCTCAACCTTAACTGAAAAACAATGTGAATAAAAATAAAAGGGGGTGAGCCAAAATTGCTCAACAAGCCTGCAACAATATATATATATAGTGTAAAGAGAGAAGAATATGTGAATCGTAATCTGCTGGTTTGAACAACCATCTATTTCTGTATATAATAATAACTTGCCATTACTGGCGAGTGCCAAATAAATGAGACTGAAAACAAGAACCAACATATGCACTATAACCTGCTGATCAGTCAGGATACAGTGCGGATCTATACCCAACTGTATAGACCCAACAAACATAAGGGGTACCCAGGCAACTATGGCCTAATAATCAAGGGTTCGGTTAATACCCGGCCGGTATCGTAACCATCCAGTCCATAGCTTAGCATCCGGAACAATCAGTATGCTTTCGATGTATCCCAACATCAGGGTATATCAGAGTATATGTAACAAGGGTAAAAGTATTAGAATATGAATAGAGGATTCAATAAATTGGGAGAAATCAAGAATCGAAATGAAATAGAAACAAAGATCAATAATTGTGTATCAGTATATGTGAACAAGAATTATCAAGGTGTAATTGATATGGAAAGTTGGATATATTTTACTATTATGAACTTAGAATAGGGGGGAAAACTTGTCTGGTGTGCACTTCACCTCGTATGATTCACTGCCTTCTGTCTCTTGCTTGATTTGCCTTGTTGGTACTGAATCTATCATGGAAAGATATTTGTTTAGATAACTTATCTCATACGCGTATCTCGAATTGATACCACATAGCCCTAATCGTCTACCCATACGATTCTATTAGACTCACATATATAATATAACATATAAGGTTTACATAATCATGTAAAGCACATAGCACATAACACACATAATTGATTTTAGACTCATAACTATTTTTAGAATCGATACTATGTGATAGGGATAAATAAATCCTGATTGTATAATTAAATATTGCATTAGTTGTACAAGGTGTGGGCTGCTAGGCCCAATAAGAAGATGTATGATATTCAGACCAGAGAGGTTAACACGTTGATCAGGCCTGATGGACCAGATCAGGCCTGATGGAACAAAGAAGGCCCAAAGCCCTGATTATTTATTAATTTCGTAATTAATAAATAAGGGAGAAAACCAGCTATCAAGATAAGTCCTAATGGGGATATAAATCCTTGTAGATTGGCCTCCAAGGAACCTCATGGGATAAGGAATCAGCTTCCTACTTCCTAGGACTCCTAGGTCTATCCTAATTCAGAGACTTGACCACCAAGTCTCCTATACCAAGTCCAATTCAAGGACTCCCACATCTATATAAGGGGCCTCACACCACAAATCAGAACTATGTTTTTTGACTTGATCCTTGGCAATCAGCAAGGTACGTAGGCATCTTGTTAAGGCAGATTGAGTCACGAAATACAGGAGCAGTCAAATCAAGCCTTGAAGCTCACGTTCCTTAGTACTAAATACAACAATTATATATATTAGTTTTTAATCTATAACATTTGGCGCCGTCTGTGGGAAGGCACAACAACAACCATGGCGAGAACACGGAGAACAATTAGAGCTCTGGAGGAAGGAACACCATCAGGGACAACCCAGGTGATTTCGTTAACCGTGGAGATTCCTCCCCACTCAACTTATGCATCTACTCAAGGGGAAGCCCAGGTAGGGGCAACTCAACCTCAGCCACAAGGGACGACCCCCCGACTATTAAAGGTACGAATCCTCAAGTTCAACAAGTACATGTACCTATGACTTCTCGACCCGTCGGGTATGAATATTCAACTGTTGTTACTACTAACCCCCCTTATGGGATGCCCCTTTACCCCGAGGTTGGAGGAAGTGGACATGTTGGGCGAAGTGAAGCACGAGGGCAATCGCCCCCATATATACGAGGTTTGGCTCCTATCCCTGAGGATCGAGAATTTTTTGGTCCTTATACTGAGAGAGATTCCGAATCTTCGGATGATGAAGTGGCCCCAAGAAGGAGGAGTCCTGGCAAAGAGCCGATGGCCGATAGAAGACAACACCCTCAAAGCGCCCAAGGGGCGAATCCCCAAGAAGTGCAGGAAAGGATAAGGGCTCATGAGGCTAAGATCCAAAGGCTGAGGCACGACTTGGAGGTGCACCAGGCCACCAGGCCCCAGATACCTCCTAGGGGGAGAAATCTTCCTCCTGTCATAGACCTGGATGGTCCGGTACGAAGAAGGGCTGTTGTCCCAAGAACTGATCCAAGCAATCTTCTTCCTCTTGGAGATCCTGATGATCCTACTCCGCCCTTCACTGAAGAGATAATAAATGCCCATATCTCAAGGAAGTTTAAGATGCCAACCATCAAAGCCTATGATGGCACGGGAGATCCCGCTAACCATATTAGAACATTCTCTAATGCACTGCTGTTGCAACCCATGAATGATGCCATAAAGTGTCGGGCCTTCCCTCAAACCTTGTTGGGTATGGCTCAAAGATGGTATAGTCGCTTGCCCCCAAACTCTATTGGGTCGTTTAGAGAATTAAGCCAGGCTTTTATTAAGCAATTCATCAGTGGAAGAGTTCATGAGAAAAGTTCTGCATCTCTTATTAGCATTGTCCAGGGGCAAAGGAATCCTTGAGAGATTACCTGAATCATTTCACAAAGGAGGCTTTAAAAGTCCCAGACCTTGATGATAAGGTAGCCATGATAGCGCTGCAACAACGAACAAGGGATGAGTTTTTTAAGATGTCCTTGGCCAAACGCCCCCCTGAAAGCATGTTGCAGCTTCAGGAGAGGGCAGGGAAGTATATCAAAGTTCAAGAAAGCATGAGGAAGACCGTAGTAAGTAATGAGCCCACTGGAGGCAAGAAGCGAAAAACTGATTTGGAGTATATCGCTAAGGACAAGTATCCTAGAACCGAGCAAAACCCTGATTCAACCCCCAAGAAGGGACCTGGGCAAAAGTTCACCGAATACGCTAAGCTGAATGCTCCTAGAAGCCAGATCTTGATGGAAACCGAGAAAGATCGAGATATTCGTTGGCCTAAGCCCCTGAAGGCTGATCCTACCAAGCTAGACAAAAGCAAATATTGCAGATTTCACAAAGATGTTGGTCACGACACCGATGAGTGTAGGCAGCTGAAAGATGAAATTGAGTTCCTCATTCGAAAAGGAAGATTGAACAAATACACTGGAGAAGGAGGGGACAGGAATAATAATGGAAGGAAGAACTTTGAGGATCGTAGGAGGGACCAAGACGATCAGGGGCGAAACCCCCAGCCTAGAGGCCCGGTTATAAATGCAATTTTTGGAGGGCCGCGACCTCGAGGGCCTGTGATAAACACGATCTTTGGAGGTCCAACTGCTGCTAGATTGTCCAAAAATTCCAGAAAGGCATATACTAGAGAGTTTATGCATATTGTTGGAGAAGCCCCGAAGAGGGCCAGGACAGAAGTAACATTGGCTTTTGATGATTCTGACCTAGAGGGTGTAAAGTTTCCTCATGACAACCCGCTGGTCATAACACCAGTAATAGGAAATAGCCCGGTTAAGAGGGTTCTTATGGATAATGGTGCTTCTGTAGATATCTTTCTCCACGACGCCTTTCTAAGGATGGGGTATAACGACTCCCAGTTGACACCAACTGACATGCCCATATATGGATTTGCTGGAGTAGAATGTCCTGTGGAAGGGATAATCAAATTACCAACCACCATAGGTACGGAACCAAGGCAAGCAACGCAGATGTTGGATTTCGTGGTGGTAAAGGTTAGTTCAACTTATAATGCTATCATGGGGAGAATAGGGATACATGCCTTTAAGGCAGTCCCCTCTTCCTACCATTCAGTTATAAAGTTTCCCACCCGGAATGGGATTGGAGAGGAGAGAGGAGATCAAAAAATGGCTAGAAGCTGTTACGTGGCCTCTTTGAGGGCAGATGGAGTCGGGGGGCAGGTTCTTCCTATTGAAGATATGGATGTCCGAGAAAATGATGAGAAGAGAGGAAAGCCAGCAGAAGACTTGGTTTCGATTCATTTAGACCCCAAGAATCCTGAGAGGATGACTTTCATTGGAGCCACATTAGAGGAGCCCCTTAGAGGGAAGTTGGTGAAATTTTAACAAGAAAATAGTGATGTGTTCGCATGGTCAGCAGCTGATATGCCAGGCATAGACCCGGAGCTGATTACTCACAAGTTAAACGTGGATCCAAGTAGGAAGACAGTGAAACAAAAGAAAAGAAACTTTGCCCCAGAAAGACAAGAAGCTATAAATCAGGAAGTAGAGAAGCTCTTAGAGGATGGTTTTATTAAGGAGATTCAATTTCCGGAATAGTTAGACAACCCTGTAATGGTGAAGAAGGCTAATGGAAAATGGAGGATGTGTATAGACTTTACTGATCTGAATGATGCATGCCCTAAAGACTATTTTCCGTTGCCAATGATTGATACTTTGATTGATGCCACTGTTGGGCATGAGATGCTGAGTTTCATGGATGGATTTAGCGGATACAATCAGATCAAGATGTATAAAGATGACATTCTAAAGGTATCATTCGTCACTGACTTTGGTGTTTATTGTTATCTTGTTATGGCATTTGGCCTTAAGAATGAAGGAGCCACCTATCAAAGGCTGGTAAATAAAATTTTTAAGGATCTTATTGGTAAGACTATGGAAGTCTATGTTGATGACACGTTAGTCAAGAGTCTAGGAAAGACTGATCATATAACCCATTTGAGGGAAGCTTTTGAGGTCCTGAAGTACCACAAGATGATGTTAAATTCTACAAAATGTGCTTTCGGAGTAGGATCTGGAAAATTTTTGGGATTGATGGTCTCCAAGAGAGGGATAGTGGCTAACCCCAATAAAATAAAGGCAATCCTAGACATGGAACCACCAAAAACCGTCAAGGATGTTCAGAAGCTCACAGGAAGGGTTGCTGCGCTAGGACGATTCATCTCCAAGTCAGGAGATAAGTGTTTATCATTTTTCAAGTCACTAAAGAACATCAAGGACTTTGTATGGAATGAGGAAAACCAGAAGGCATTTAAAGAGTTAAAGAAGTATATGGCCCAGGCCCCGTTGTTGGCCAAGCCAGTTCTGAGTGAAGTTTTATTCTTGTACTTGGCTGTTTCAGAAAGTGCCTTGAGCGCAGTGTTGGTTAAGGAGGAACTGAAAGTCCAGAAACCCGTATACTATGTCAGTAAAATTCTGCATGGTGCTGAGTTGAATTATTCAATTATTGAGAAATTCGCTTTAGCCTTGGTAATGGCTTCGAGAAAGCTGTGTCCTTATTTTCAGGCTCATCAGATTGAGGTGCTAACAAATCAGCCCCTGAGAAATATCATTCACAGTCCCAAGACAAGTGGGAGATTGATTAAGTGGGCAATAGAGCTGGGAGAGTTCGATCTTAAGTATAAGCGACGTACGGAAATAAAAGCCCAGGCACTAGCTGACTTCGTGGTGGAATGTACCATACCCAACCAAGAAGTCGGGGCAGGAGGAAGATACCATACCTCAAGACAAGGGAGTCGATAATGGGGACAAAAAGAAGGATGATAAGGAGAATGAATATTGGGTTCTCTATTTTGATGGAGCATCAAAATCAAACTCTAGTGGAGCAGGATTGGTTTTGCAAAGCCCTGACGGGTTCTTGATTGAGTATGCCATGAAGCTAGACTTCCCACCCACAAACAATGAGGCAGAATATGAAGCTCTGATAGCTGGTCTCGGCCTAGCTGGAACACTTAGAGTCAAAAACTTAAGGGTTCGTGGAGACTCGAAGCTGATCATATCCCAGGTAAAGGGAGAATTTGAGGCAAGGGATGATACAATGGCTAAGTATGTCCGCCTAGTAAGAGCTGTGATGACCCAATTTAATAAATGCCATGTTGAGCACATTCCAAGGGAGGAAAATGCTAAGGCAGATGCATTATCAAAGTTTGCTTCATCCGAGATAGAAGAAAGTTCAGGAAATGTGTACTTCCATGTTTTGAGGACACGAAGCATAGATGTTAAGCTTGTGGCTCCTATAGGCCTGGGGACGTCATGGATTGATCCCATTAAGGCTCACATTCAAACCGGTTGGTTGCCAAGCGATGCAACTGAAGCACGGAAGTTAACTGTTCGGGCACTAAGGTACTCTTTGATAGATGGGATTCTATACAAAAGATCTTTCGTGGTTCCTTATTTAAGGTGTCTCAGGCCCGATGAGGCCCGCTTGGCTCTTGAAGAAGTGCATGAAGGTATTTGTGGGCAACACTTGGGGGGCAAGGCCTTGGCTCATAAGATAACCCGTTTAGGCTTCTATTGGCCAGAAATGATGGCTGATGCCAAAGAATATGTGAAGAAGTGTGATCGCTGTCAGAAGCATGCACCTGTTGTTAGATAACCCCCTGAGATGCTGACCTCTATCAACTCGCCCATTCCCTTTGCTATGTGGGGAATGGATATTTTGGGGCCTTTCCCCATGGCCACGAGACAAAGAAAGTTTTTGATAGTAGCCATTGATTATTTCACCAAGTGGATTGAAGCCAAACCCTTGGCCAAGATCACACCTAAGCAGGTTGCACAATTCTTGTGGGAAAATATTATGTGCCGATATGGAATTCCCCGTATCCTAGTCACCGACAATGGAACACAATTCAACAACGAGGAATTCAAGAAGTACTGTAAAGAAAATGAGATTGAGTTACGGTTCACCTCCGTGGCTCACCCACAAGCCAATGGGCAAGCTGAGGTAGCAAATTGAATAATCCTGGATGGGCTAAAGAAGAGGATCGAGAAGTCAAGAAATAATTGGGTGGATGAGATACTTCCCATATTATGGGCCTATAGAACTACCTGTAGAGTCACGACCGAAGCAACTCCCTTCATGTTGGCATATGGGGAAGAAACAGTAATTCCCGTGGAGATATCACATTCCTCTCCAAGGATTCAGGCTTTCAATGCTGAGGAAAATGAAGAAGGACAAAGGTTAGCTCTGGACTTAATCGACGAAGTACGAGATGGGGCACATTCAAAGATAGTAGAGTGCCAAAAGAAGGCTTCATTCTACTACAACCTAAGGGTTAAAGAAAGGTTTTTCAAACAAGGTGATCTATTCTTGAGGAAGATAGAAGCATCTGGTGTAGGACAAAAAGGGAAGCTTGCCCCGAATTGGGAAGGGTCGTACAGAGTCAAGAGTGTTCAAGGTAGAGGAACCTACAAGCTAGAGACTATGGATGGTTTTGAAGTCCCGAGAACTTGGCATGAACAAAACCTGAAGGTTTACTATGTGTAGGGCAGTTGGATACGATTCTCACTTGTCAAAATGGCGAGTAGGTTGAAAAGCACCTTGAAGCTTTGCTTGCTTAGGATTTATATGTTCTAGTTTTACTTTGAAATTTATTAAGACTTGTGTAAGGGACGAATCCCAGACAATTCATGGAAATTCATGAGTTCTTCAAATTATGTTTATGGCCTAACAAGTAAAAACCAAATGCATGGATGCAAGCATAAAAGGTGATAAATAAAATAGATCGGATAAATATTATAAGAAGCTTGATAAATAAAGTCTTGAAAATAAGATAAAGAAAACAAGCCACACAGGGCTGAAAAAGCTCTAAGGAGCTGAGGTACCCTCGGCATCCATATCATCGTCCTCTCCGCTCTCGCTGGATGTCTCTGTCATCTCGGAGGAGGAGGAAGAGCTATCGTCCTCAGCAGGTCTTGAAAAAGACTCGGGAGGAGGAAGGAGTTGATCCTGAGGAACATGATCCGAGACAACTACTCGGGTACGAAACCTCTGTAGCAAAGCCTCGTCATCAGGGCAGACATAATCCGCCGGGTTAATGTCAGGACAAGCCTCGTTCACGGTCCCAAGGGCCGTGTCCCAACCAGTCCTAAAAAACCCGGGAAAGACTGAATCATCCCTAATCCTCATGGACTGGGCAAACTCCTCCGAGTCCAGATAGTTGTCTATAGCTTTATCCTTCTCCGCCCGAAGTACCACTAGCTCAGCGTTAGACTCCCCGAGTTCTTCCTCTTTGCGCTTGAGCTTCTTCTCCAGGGTAGAATACTTCTTCTGTTGCCTCCTAAGGGCATTATCGACCTTATGAGAAGCCCGCTTCCATGACTCGGCTTGCCTCACATCGCCTTAAAAATAGGCGTTAGACTGAAACAAAGCAATCAGCAAAGTATAAGGCAAGAAAATGCTACAAGAATGAAAGATATCGTCTTAATCCTCTCAAGGTCAGGGGTGGCCACCACGTCAGTAAAGTCCTTGGGAGTCACGCTATGGTAGGACCAATCCCAAGCATGCTTCGTGGAACCAACCACGGTATCCCCTCGGCGAAATCCCCAGAGAGGCTGAAAGGCACCTGTAGCAGCAGCAGCAGCAGGGGCAGCAGCAGTGATAGGAGCATTATGACCCTCAGCTCCTTCAGTTGAAGCCTCCCCCCATAGGCTCCTTGTGCTTTCTCAAGAAGATAGGCTCTATCGCCTTTCCCCGGGTGTCTAGGCCTGCGAGCCGAGCTTTCTTCATCCTAGCAGTCTCTTTAACAGGAGGAACATTGTCCTCGTTAATCTCCTTAGCAGCTGCAAAACAAGGCAAAAAACAAAATAAGTGATGTTAATAATGCATGAAATGAAATAAAGATGATAAGGGAAGAAAAATACCCTGTTGAGAAACAGAGGATAGTCCCACGTGAATGAGGGAGAACTCCTCTAAGAGAGTCCAGCTGGTAGTAGTGTCGTTGTCCTGAGTAAGCCCATTATAAATAATAGTTTCCTCAGGAGTTAGGTGAATGGATTTGAGGCTACCATCACTGACCTTCCCGAAGGAAGATCGGAAGAGTGTGCCCCAGTCACCATTCTCCCAACATAACCCAACGA
Source organism: Apium graveolens (assembly GCF_009905375.1). Taxonomy (NCBI): domain Eukaryota; kingdom Viridiplantae; phylum Streptophyta; class Magnoliopsida; order Apiales; family Apiaceae; genus Apium; species Apium graveolens. Next base: position 88,357,116 of record NC_133652.1, read on the forward strand.
AACTATTCCTCCAATTTTGGTTGTTGTCGGGAATGGAGGCGCTGTTAAAGATATGTTTACTTTTGGGCCTTTGCTTAACATAGACCCAACCACAAATACTGGAAGAGCTATTATAGCACTGAAAGACTTTCCTAAAAACAGCTACGGAAAGGGGAAAACCCTCCCTAAGACAGCAGACCATAAAACATAAAATATTCCTCCAAGCGTTTGGAGGAAGCTGACACGGGTTGATTTATAAATCAGCTAAAAGATGAAGAATAAAAGGGTAGAAAGGAAACCTAAGCCCAGCATTAAGGGCATCTGTGTAAATAAAGAGAGTGTCGGGTCTCCAATGGCAAGTACGGTCACCACCAGAGACTGGAACTAATCTAAGAGGGGGAAGGACATTATAACATGCATTTAGTTTATCGAAATCTATATTGTGCCAAGTATTACAATGATTAAAAGAATCGAGATGGGCAGTAGAGGGATATTCATCCCCCCTAGTGTTAATCATATCGATTAAAGATATATACGAAAAACGGATCTCGATATCCTTACCTCGTTTTGAAGTCGAGGCTATCTTTGCCACCCTCTCGGAACACTTGTCAGCCATTAGTAAGCTGGAAAGAGCCTGGAGTTGGAAAACTAAGGGAGGGGATTTGAGAGAGGAAAGGTTAGAAGGAAGGGGGAAGGATGAGGAGAAGTTATGAAATGAGTAGAGAGGTGAAATGAGAGGTATGGAGAAATCAAACTCTCACCCCACCTTTATATAGCCAAGGAAGGGGGATAATGGGCCTTAAAAAGCCCATTAGGGCCCAAAAACTAGAAGGTTCTGGAATTATCCAGAGAATTCCAGTAAAAAACAAAAGAAAAACTTAAGTTTTTACGAGATTCTGGAAGAATCTGGAAGAATCCTAGAAGAGTTTGGAATTTGGGCTCAGAAATGAGGCCCAATTCTAGAAAAACCTTGAAAAAGTCAAGCCCAGTTAAGGGCCCAAGTATTTAAAAAGCCCAGGTAAAAAGGCCTCTGTATTAGGCCCAAGTGATTTTAGGGGTAAAAAAGAAAAACCCATTAGGAGGGTTGGCCCAAGAAAATTTAGCCCAGATTTAAGGGCCCAAATCTAAAGTATATGCAAAAAATCATTATGTAAATATTCCTGTCCCATTCGACCAGAAAACATAAAGAAATCCTGGTCGAATGGCTTGAGGTCGAAACCCTGTCGATCAAGGCTAAAAAAACAGCCTTACTTCGACCAGAAAGAAGATCCATTCGACCAAGAAACACTAGGGAATCCTGATCGAAGCTCCTGAGGTCAAAGTTTTGTCGATCAAGGCTGAAAAATAAGCTTAGTTCGACCAGAATTTAGACTCATTCGACTAGAAATCAAGAGAAAATCCTGGTCGAACCAATCCTGTTCGAAATAGCTTCGACCAAGGCAAGAAAGAGGGTTAATTCGGTCAGAAACACAAGAATCCTGACCGAAAGGGACGAAAATCCTAGTCGAAAAATTCCTAGTCGACAAAAAAAAGGAAAAAATCCTGGCCGAAATTCGACCAGGATTCCTAATCGACTGCATCCTCCTCGAAAAGCCTTCGACCAAGGCACAACAGAGGTTAATTCGACCAGGATCCTGGTCGAACAGGATTCCTGGTCGAAATCTGTAAAAAAAAAAGAGAAAAAGAAAAAAGGAAAAAGGGGGAAGAAAAAGAAGGAAAAATTCCTGGAAAATTACAGAAAGATAAGGAAATTCCTTAAAATATTTTCTAAAAAATGCTAATATTTTCAGAAATAAGGAATAAATCCAGAACAATAAGGATAAATCCCAGAAATTAAGGGAAAAATCCAGTAAAATAAGGATAAATCACAGAAATTAAGGGGAAAATCCAGAAAAATAAGGATAAATCCCAGAAATTAAGGGAAGAATCCAGTAAAATAAGGATAAATCCCAAAAATTAAGGGGAAATCCAGAAAATTAAGGATAAATCCTAGAAATTGAGGGAAAAATCCAGAAAATCAGGGAAAAATCCCAGAATTAAGGGAAAAATTCCTGGAAATTAAGATAATTCATGAATAAAAGGAACAATCTTTGTAAACGTGTAGGTCGCTCCACACTTTACGCAAAAACGAAACCCTGTAAGGGAATGAATAGACTTAACTTCTGCGAAACCTAATTAATGTTTCCCAAAAGTTGGGGGGCAAATGATAGGGATAAATAAATCCTGATTGTATAATTAAATATTGCATTAATTGTACAAGGTGTGGGCTGCTAGGCCCAATAAGAAGATGTATGATATTCAGACCAGAAAGGTTAACACGTTGATCAGGCCTGATGGACCAGATCAGGCCTGATGGAACAAAGAAGGCCCAAAACCCTGATTATTTATTAATTTCATAATTAATAAATAAGGGAGAAAAATAGCTATCAAGATAAGTCTTAATGGGGATATAAATCCTTGTAGATTGGCCTCCAAGGAACCTCATGGGATAAGTAATCAGCTTCCTACTTCCTAGGACTCCTAGGTCTATCCTAATTTAGAGACTTGACCACCAAGTCTCCTATACCAAGTCCAATTCAAGGACTCCCACATCTATATAAGGGGCCTCACCCCACAAATCAGAACTACGTTTTTTGACTTGATCCTTGGCAATCAGCAAGGTACGTAGGCATCTTATTAAGGCAGATTGAGTCACGAAATACAGGAGCAGTCAAATCGAGTCTTGAAGCTCACGTTCCTTAGTACTAAATACAGCAAATATATATATATATTAGTTTTTAATCCATAACACTAGGCTTATACTCCCATTAGCTAACACTATCTAGTTCGCTTCATAATTTTTTTCGGGATTTATTTGACTCGTATCTACCCCTAATAAAGCCTATAACAATTAATCACCACAAGCCGACTCAGTTTCGAAAGAAATTATGATTTATAATTATTTTTAATGGAATTGAGTCATTTTTCTGAGTCTAAGGGTCTTCGGTTCACTTAAATCGGACTAACGATTTAATTACTACGCAATAAACAAGATTTAATTAATTATAAATCAATTATAATTAATTAATCATAATAAACTAAACCTTAATTATATTTTTAAATAATTATTTAAGAATTATTAAATTTTACAATAATTAATCCCTAATTTTTAGAATTAATTACAAATTATTATAAATTATTTGATTAAATCGATTATTAATAATGAATTATTCAATACGAATAATTATTACAACTCCACTCGTATAAATAAACGAACGCTCGAATACTAATTCCGGCTTATCGAAATACTACTCGTATAATTACGAGTTACACGCATTATTTGATTAATTATCGAATTATTAATCAAATTATTCGATCTATTTAATCTTATTCGTTAATTAATTAATTAATTATTAAATAATAGATAATTAAATAAATAATTAGATAAATAATTAAATAATTAATTAATTTCGAATTTCTAAATTAATAAAATAATTCAGAAATTATTTATAATATTTTTCAGATTTTAAAAACTGATTTTTATTTGGTTTTTCGAATTATTAAAACTGATTTTTGATTTTATAAAAATAAACTAAATAATTAAAATTCAGAAACATAAATCAGGGAAAGGAATTGGGGGCTGAAGGATCCAAACGTGGTCAACAATTACAGAAAACAGGTCTTCAAGAATCTGAGCGGGTCGGGTTTGCAGACGGCCGGAAACTAGAGAGGACGACCGGAATCGGTCGCCGTCTGGCGAACTTTTCCGGCAACGTCGCCGGCGTACGCAAAATGAAGCTATTGCACTCGTTTTTGGCTGGAATCGATGCAACATACTCCCAGGAACTCGTTCTAATCGTTAACAACACCTCTCCCTTCCTCCTTCGATTACTCCGATCAAAATCGAAGTTTTCCGGCGGCTTCACTGGAAAACTGCACCTCCTCCAAAAACACAACCAACCACGTCGATTTATACATAAAATCGAAGCTACTGAGCTCTATAATCAATCCCAACAGTCAACAACAATCAAAACATCCATAAATTTACCAAAAACGAATTTAAAATTTTCTAAAAACCAAGAACTCGAACAACTACTTCCAGGGGTTATACGAACAAATTAAATATGTAAAATCATTCCTAAACTCAAAATAAAGCTATACAAATGATCAAAATAATCAAAGGATTCCTGAATCATAAACCCCTAATTCGAACATAAACCCTAGAAAACAAATTAAAAATCAAACAACTGAAACATGAAATTGATGATATGAATAGAAAGTAGAGATTAAGAGGATTATTTTGGTTACTCACATGATCAATTTGGATAACAGAATCACCTTCAAATCTGCAGTTTAATTCTCTGAGTGTTCTTCACCAACACTAGAATTTCTTGATTTTCTGATTTTTTATAATAATTAACTAATTAATTAACCATAAATCAGCTATTTATATTTATAAAAAAGACCCCTAAATAAAATTAAGGGTCCAATTACACATCTAATAAAAAATATTTGGCCTCAATTTTTATAATTTTTGGATATTAATTATGAATTTTTAAATATCCAATAAATACAAAATATTTTCTAAAAATTCCCAAAAATTATGAATATTATAAAAATGCAAAGAAAAATGATGTTTGATAATTTCATGATCATATAAAAATAAATATGTGATTTTTGTGGGGTTTTTGACACCGAAAGGGGTCCGAAAAAGTCATTTTTCGCGAAAGAGGTAAAATTTTAAAACGTCTAGATGTTCAGAATATCGATGTGGTATAGGTCGTTCTTGGAAAAATAGGGCCAATGATTTTGTTTGAAATACTGGCTTTTAAAACACTATTTGAGCTGTACGGATTTTGATATAAAACCTATAACTTATAATAAAACACTCAATAAATACCCGAAACACATTCGGATCAAAACGGACAACACGTAGCACATAGCAGTTAGGGTTTTACGACTCAACACGCTTAATCACATAATAATACACATAAATTATCTTGTTAGAATATAATACAAGCGTAATTTCTCGGTCGTTACAGATATCATTTCTGTAACACCCCCAAATTCGGGGTCGGGGATCTGGGTTGTCACGAGTTCAATTTCCATTAATCAACACTTAACCTTAAATCAACAACTAACTACTGCGTACTGACCTCACAATACACACACGCACACACACCACACGTTTTAGTCTCAGATATGAATCCGAAATAGTACAAGTCATATGATTCATAAAGTATAAGTTATTACACCTCAAAAGGATTCCTGAATAAATTTACATGTTCCTTGCCATTATAACAATTCATAGATATACATAAGTCTGGTACATCAAAAGTTGAACGCCTAGCCTATTGGTAGTTCCTACCTCAGCCACAACGACATCGACGCCTACAGGAAACTGCGGAATGTTTCCTATCCGTTCACGAATTTGGAGCTTGGTCATGTTCATCTTGTCTAGCTATTATTGTGTGATGAATGAATAAAATAAGGGTGAGCAACACATTTCACCAAAATAATATATAACTGATTAACAATATACATATATTTTTGATAGTATTTATGAAAGTCTTGGTTTAGCAAATATGAACCAAGTTTGATATTTTAACGTGACGAAGTCGCAAAATATTCAATATATATATATACTTTAAAATTATATATAGTTGTTCAATAGTGCAAAGTATCTTTATCGATAACTTTCTGAAAATCTCTTTATGCATAAGATAATCATTTACTAGATATAAGTTAAAAAATGAAGTTACAAGGTGATTCCAAATAAGACCTTTTCATAATTTGAACATATATAATAAAGGTATTATATAAGTGGAAATGTTCAAAGTACTAATTAAGTGCGAGTTCTCAATCACTGACAACACTTTTGATAAAGTAGCCAATGGGCTTTCCAATACAGAGTTGTATTCAAATTAAATTTGAAGAAAGAAAGGAACCTCTGGAATAAACCACGATACCTTGCTGATCAGGCAATGTATCATTCATTTTACTTTACTACTAGTAGAAGGACGAATTTCCTTTCGGTCATCAGCCTGGCCGCATTAGGGCATTATGATGTACTGTCCCACAGCCTCTTACACATTGATGGACTGTCCCACAACGTCTTAACTTATCCAGACACAGTAGGTGTCGGGCACTTCCAGTTCCTTAAAGAATCCTATCTTTATAATTGGAATCCGAAGTTAATCATCATTCCCCGAGCGTATATTAGATCGTTGATATGTACAATATTTTTATAAAATCACTTTCAGATATTTGGGAAGTATTAATGAATGTGGGTTGACTTAAAGCCACACCCAAAACTCATTACTGGGAATCTTCCTGTAACTAAACTGGTTTCAAGACTTACTTCCTGAACGTTGGGTAAGTAATAAATTTCTTTGTTTATTCAGCAAATTCATTGCAAATATAAATAAATACAACAATGAGCATGATCCCCTATATTTGAGCAAATATTTAAATCCCCTTCATAAAGAAAATTTAAACGTAAAAACAAGGTTTGGGGTCCTCTCTATTTTTGAAAATGGTTTTAATAAAGTTCGAAAATAATCTTTGAAAATATTTAAAACTAAGGATGATTTAAATAATATCAATCATTTTCAAAATTATTAGATTAATATTGGAACATTATTCTTTAAGGAAATAAAGAATATTATTTAATAAAATAAGCGGAGTCATAAGTCCTCAAATGAATATTCAAAACTAATATTCATTTAATAAAATAAAATAAGTTTCAAAAGTAGAATCTCTATTCGAATAATTAAAATAATCTTTGATCATAATAAAAATCTTAAATGAATACTCATAAAATAATATTCGCTTATAATTTAAAACTATCGAATAAATATTATTCGATAAATAAATCTGAAAACTATATATAATATACTCGGGAACATCGTCTCTCGGTTTAGGTAAAATGTTCAACTTGTATGCCCTACTCTAAAGGGGATACACAAAATATCATTAAATACTAGCATAGGTATTATGCAAGTTCTACTTTAAAGCAATTGTATTTGACAATGAAATATCACGATTTCAAAGCATGCATGCATATATATATATATATATATCATTAGTGGTAGCCAAACAAGTGTGTCGGACCTGCCGTGCCGGCTTTTTGGCGGGCCGAGTTTCCTCACTCAGGACTCATAAACGACACGTTTAACTGTACAATCCGTGCCGGGTTCGTGTTGATTCAGGAAAGTTGAACTCGCATGCAACTCGCGGTTTATACAAGCTACACGGGTCAAGTAGATGTAAGATAGAAGTGCAAGAATTTAAGACTGTAAGCGGTGCGTGTCTGCGGTTTGCGGGGCGACACGGGTTGGGACGAGTTGCAGAATCAAACAAGAAGGCTGTCAATTCATGTGTCTAATGCGTGTTAATTTTTTTTATTATATAAACAATATATGGTCCGTATGGATGGTTGCCACTTGCCCGCAAGTTGTCTATTCTTTTAGTTATAATATATTATAAAAATCAAGCAGCTCGTTTATCAATCTGTTCGTGCAAGTTGCAATTATTTTAGTAATAATATTATAATAATTAAACTGTAAACAACTAACAACTGTAAATAAATAAAAGAGGACGGTACCTCTATAAATTTTATTAATTAAAAAAAGATTTACAAAACATTTGAGAGGACTCCTCTGTAAAAAATGGAACAAACTGCATTTACATTTTAAACAAAATACGAAGCAATTGAAATTTAAAATACATAACAAAATATTCAATTTAATCCACTATTTAGTTATACAAATTCTTCTTGTTCTTGTTGTTCTTGTTGTTCGTTGGTAGTTGACGTGCCCGATTCCAATGAAGTTTCCATTGTCATCCAAATATCTTCTTCTTCATCCAAATCATCTTTATTCCTCAATTGTTGTCTTTTTGCAGCTTGATCCCAATCTTTTTTACAAACACATATCTGTACAATGTCTGGTACAAGACTTGATCTTTTCTCGTCCAACACTCTTCTACTTGCGCTAAAAGCGGGCTCGGACGTAATTGTGGAGGCGGGAACTACTAAAATATCCTTTACAATTTTAGCTAAAATCGGAAATTGATTCTCATGATTTTCCCACCACATTAGTATTGAAAAATCTTTGTCTAACTCATAATTATAATAAAAAACTCTCGAATTTTTACAAAAAGAAGAAATAGGTATGGATGTCGTAGTGGAAATTCTACACTTTTGTTTTTTAGTTAAGATTACCGAAATAGTACTATTAAATCTACTAACACTACTAGTTTTAGGTGGTACAATATTTTGAGTTTTGGGAGTATAGATATCTACAAGACGATGTAATAAACCTAAACAATTTTATAAATAAAGTGCATGACTATATGAAACTCCTAACACTTGATAGTAATGTTTTAACATATTTTTTAAACCCTTCTTCCTAACATCGGGATCAAGAAGACACGCAATACCATAAATATATGGAAATTATGGAAAGTACTCAATCCACTTACATTTTATTGTGATAACTATTGCAGAAAAGCGATCATCATTTTCAAATTGTTGTAAAGTAGTAACAATATTTACACACTCAATAATAACATGACGTACATTTAGTTCGTAAACATAAGAAAAAAAATTAGTAGCATGTGCAAAACACTCAAGCAAATCACGAACTTTAATTTCCAACTCTCACATAGATTCGTTAATAATCCATCCTCCACTTGATTTCTGGAATCAGAATTATATAACTCGGTGACAACCATATTATATTTAATTGCTTCACATAATAAGTAATAAGTAGAACTCCATCTCGTGGGACAATCAATACCCCATTTTTTGGGCCTTAACCCATTTGCTTTGCATAATTTTTATATTTTCTCCTTAATGTGTGTGCTATACATAAATATTTAATAATTTTTCTCATGGATTCTAAAAAATGAGTAATTTCCGAAATTCCTTTTTGGGCCGATAGGTTAATTATATGTGCACAATATCGAACATGCAATAATTCACTATTTAAAGTCGTGGGAATATCGTTCTTAATATAAAACATAGCTTTATTATTTGATGAGGCATTATCCAAAGATATCGTAAACACCTTGTGAAGCAAATTAAATTCGGTTATGGTTTCTACAATTCTTTGTTTTATGTTATAACTGGTGTGTGACTCGTCCATAATATCAAAAAGCAATTATTCATTTTTGTAAAAAATAATCCGAATCGATCCAATGAACCGTAATATAAATAAATGACTCACCTTGAATCGAACTCCAATAATCACCAGTTAAAGAAATCATACCATCATAATCACGAAAATACTCAATTAATTACGCTCGTTGAGGATAATATTGTTTTTGTGTGTGACGTTTAATTGTGTTTCTAGGAATTCTTCTAAATGCTAGGTTAATTGATTCTTTAATCATATTTTCTAAATTTGGACTCTCAGCGTGAGAAATAGGCATCTCGTCTAACGTAAGATAAGTAGAAAATGATTCGACCATTCTATCTCTATTATAAACGAAAGGCATACCTCCACCGGGAGACGATGTCACGAAACCCCTCATTTGTGTTTGTTGTAGTGAACCTCCACGCGCGGTTCCACTTTCATGACTTTGCTTCGTAATGTCATGATGTTTTTGCAAATGCCTATCAAGTGTTCCCGTACCGGACCCCTTAGGGTGAGTAAAAGGGGGTGAGTTTCGACCATTTTGAATACAAAGTAAACAAAACACTTTGAATTTATTCGGTTCTTCCGTCATTGGTTCTCTCGAAAATAAATTCCAAACATGTGATGAATGTCTTGAACTAGAAACACTACATACAAAATTTAAATATAAAAAAATTAATTCGATTTTAACCTACGGATCCATTCGAATAAAATAATATTTTTTTTAAAATGAAAACATAAAACAAATATCTTTTAAACATGTAATAATCGAATACAAATACACAATTAACACATATCATTAAATATAAAATAGACTAACATAATTAATTTTTTAAAAAAATAAAAAATTAACAAAATTAACAAAACTTTACCAGGTTCCATGGGTCGAGATGGTCGCATACTTGTTGTTTATGTTGGGCCATGGGATGAAGCTGTACCTCTACCTTCTTCCATCTTTTGAAATTTGTCGCTGGAATTTTTTTTTAACTCGCCGGAAAATTACTAAGTTAATAAAAAATATATAGACTTGACAAAAGATTCACAGTGACTTAGTGAGTGAGTGGAGTACTAAAGTGACAAAGTGGAGAAAAGTGGAGAAGAGTAGAGAACATAGACGAGAGAGATTAAAGAGGAATGCAATGGACAAAGTGGGGTGGATCAAATATATTTTATTGGTAGAGAAAAAAACGTTAAAAAAGCTGCAGAGGAGCGTATGAATTCATGAATATTGACTGTTGAAGGATAAAACAAGCCCGTCAGTCCGTGACTATTGCAGATTTGCAGAGTTACAGCCTTGCAGGTTGCAACAGGCTTGTATAATTATATTTCTTTTGCTTTGCAGATGGAAGTGGAAGACTGGCAAGTGGCAGGTGAGGCAGGTGAACATTGAATTTGCAGGTTAATGTTGAATGATGATGACTAATGAGTAGGTTAACGTTGTGGTTACAGGTGCTGCACAGGTGAAGCTCATAACGGTTCACGCGGGTTGGCGGTTCACACGGGCTGGCGTGTCGTGCTGTACAGGCGGTCTGCGAGTTGTCGTGTCGTGCTGGTGATGCGAGTCATGCCGTGCCGGTCTGCGGTTAACAAATATTAAACCCATACTCGCCTCGTTACCATTCCCGGGTCGTGCCGAGTTTAAGTCGCCCCGCGACGGATTGAATTTATATGGTTAGTTTGGTGAGCCAGGGCAAGTTCAGACGGTTCGAACCGCCCGTCTTGCCACCTCTATATATCATATCAACATGCTTCCCAAAACATACATGCATAAATATATAGCAAGAATTTTCTAACAATACACATGCAATTATCTCAAGATAACGCATATATATATATCATCACAACAACAGTATTATGTGTAAAAAACTTTCCTGAGTGTCCGGGGGTGGTAATGAGCTTAGGGTGGGTCCGGTAACTTATAAACAACAACATAAGCCGGAATTAATCCTCGAAGGTTTCGTTAGATGCTCGCGTACCCTCGGCTCCACCATTTTTATACAATTGACCTTAAACATTTTAAGACGAATTCTTCGCGAGGACCTTAATAACTGCCAAAAAATCTTTACATAATTGTTTCGTGTTCTGATTAGTCTTTTAGGGACTTAAACATGGTCTCAAAGTTACTCGAGGGGTAGGGCTTCGCTCGCGAAATGTTGTTACTTAAAACGATTGTTTCTCCTAAACCGTAAATCGGATTAAAGCTATCCATATATCAAAATGAAGATTAAATCATAACCTATCTATGCATGGCAGTGGTTAGTTCATAGAAGTGGGTTTTGGGGTCTAAAAGTTAAGCACAAAATAGTTTAAAGTAAATCGGGCATTACGACGGTTATACTTTAGTGATTCCCAAATTTTCACAACACCAAATCTACACCAATATACCACCATTATACCACAATACAACTACCATACAAGATCAACTTAACAACCATTAATCTATGCCGTAACAAGCCAAGAAGCACCAATATCAACAAGTATCATTCCTAACTTTAAAATCAACAAAACACTAACAATCAAAGATCTAAACATGCTTAAACAACAACTACACTTAATCCATCATAACACCTCAAACTAATCAACTTAATACTAAGGGATTAGAGAGTTATACCTTCATTGGAGCTTCTAAACAATGCAAGAGCCTTGAAATGCCTATGGGAGCCTTGATCTACTCTTAAACAACCTTGATCTTTCCATTAAAATGAAGAAATCAAAATTAGTTTCTTGAAAATACTATTCATCCTCTTCTTGGATGAATTATTAAAAATAACTAGGAATGGAATTTAAGACTAAGATTTCTAGGAAGCATGTAACTAATCAAGGAGAAGCTAGGATAAATATGTTGAAAAATTATAAGGAGTGGAGCTTGGACTTTCCTTTTACTAAGAAAATGGTGGAGAGTTTGCTTGAAGAAAATGTGGGGAAGTTAAAGTGTTGGTTGGTTTCTTGATGTTTGTGAAATGAATACTTGGTTGTTATTCAATCTTGCTAAAATATTTTGACTTCACTTTATTAATGTGATGACCTCAGCTTACTTACATCATCACAAGTCCACTTGTCCATTTCTTATGGTTGGATGATGTCATCCCCCTCTAATCTCTTTGATTAGTACTTGTTTAATCTCTTGGTTACTTGTATAAGTTTCATCCTTGGTTGCTTATTTATTTTACGGTTCGCTTAACTCTCGTTCTCGTTGATCATTTGAGTGATCATATCCAGGATCTTTTTACTTGGGTTTCCGTAAGCCCTGCTTAATATCTTTCATTCCTTTAATGATCAACTGCTATAATCCTTCAATTTAATTTCTTTTAATCATGTTACCTTATACTTAATTCCTTTGGTAACTGGTAGATTTTCGGGAAAAATCAAAGTGTCCGAATTCGAATTCTAACGACCTTTACATACCCTGATTTATATTATGGAATACTAATACGATCTCAGAAATTCCATAACAGAACTCCTATATAGGGTGGTCTGATAATTTTACTCAATCAGCAAAATCAGCAAAAGTTACGATTCATCGGGGTTTCAAAAATTTCCAAAATTGGGGTTATTACACTAAACAACCACGGTTCGCAACAGGTTAAAGTATAAAACAAGCCACAACCTTAATTTATATTATAACGTCTCAAATCCCAACTATTTAAACTTACAACAAAATATTCTTACAAAATTGCAAAAACTTATAAATATTGCATAACACTCCTGGAAGCACTCTTCAATGCTCAATCTGAAATCCTGACTCAGATATTAGTCTGGGGATCTTCATTATCGGCAGTTTCTTTCTTAACTGGAAAAGCACAAAAATGGTCGCAAGGGTGAGCTAACTAGCTTAAAAAGTCATATAAACAATGACCGAGGTTAAACAATAATCAAATGAAATGAATCAGAGAATCAAGTTTCTCGTTAAGTAATTATTAGAATTAGATATTTAAGATTTATTTTTTTTAAAAAAACCAAGGTTAGGTTGTTGATCAGTCACGCACTTACCCCGAACAAGGCACATAGCCCTGTTTTCTATACTGGATCCAAGGCACACATTGGCCTAATATGACCACGAATCTGGTTTGACTAAGTATCTGGTCTATATTCAAAAAACTATCCAATTCTATAACAATTAAATATGATAAACAATGTAATTCAATAAAACAGGATTATCATCAATATTTATAAAAGCATAATACAAATCATGAGTATTACAAAGGTATATCATGGTAGGTATGAAGAATGGCTTCAAGTCTGTAAAAGAATTAGATACAAGATGGAAAATAGTTTAAATTTTTATATAATGTTTTGTTCTTTGATGTCACAATGTTTGTAGGATGTAGATGTTACCGTACTGGTTTACTCACAACCGACGGATGTGGTTCCTTGTCTCTCGACGAATAATCCTTTTAATTATCCGACGGATGATTTTCATCATCCGTCGAGTCCACATCTGTCAATAATCCTTCAACCAAATTGGACCCAAGCTTCTTTTTACTCTTCTTCCAGGCTGCATCACAAAAGGATTCAATACCTTGAACTTTAGTGATTTGAGCATGAACATCTCTAGATGATTTTCATGCCTTAATCACTTCATGTTGTCGTTCAAGCTGTTTCTTTAAAATCTCTTCTTTCTTCAAGGACTCAGTTAATTCATCCTTAGCAATCTTACACTCAATTCTCAGTTTCTCAAATTCAATAAACTGAGACTCTAACACATGATTCCTCTCACTTAAAAACAAATTTTTTTCTTTAATTTTAGCATTTTCTTTAGTGAGGGACTTAAGTGTAACACGCAGGTGATATAATTCTGTAGATATGTCATTTATTGCATCATTACACTCAGCTTTAGATAAATGTGCTAGGTTAGTGGTGATTACCTGATTGCTTGAAGAACTTGTCTCTGTTTCATCAGATTCGGCCATTAGGGCTAGATTGACATAGCTTGTTTCTTCATCTTCATCCAATCCATCTGTAACCCGGTCATTCTCCTGTGTGATGAAAGCCCTTTCTTTTTGCTTGAGCAACTCAAAGTATTTCTGTTTATAATCAACAGGCTCAAACTTCTTTTTGCTAGAATCAGACTTTCTACATTCACTGGAAAATAACCCGCCAAGCCACATTTGAAACACTTGAATTTTGATTTATCAACCATGTTTCTGTTTGGCTTGGCTGCTCCAAAATTCTTCTTGAATTTTAGCTTGGAAAATCTCCTGGATAGGAATGCTGGATGTTCATCAATTTCATCCATGTCATCTTGGCTCAACTGATCTTCATTTTCAGCTACCAGCCCTTTACCCTTGCTTTCACAGACCTTTAAAGTAGACTCAACAGTTTCTACCTTCATCTCTTTTTCCTTTTCTAACTCAGCAACCAGTGCTATGGACCCTCCTTTCTTCCTTCCTTTCATCTTGTTCTATTTCAAGCTCATAGGTTTTCAGGATGCCATACAGTCTCTCCAAGGTGAACTTCTTATAATCTTGTGAATTTCTCAATGAGACTGTCATTGGATTCCACTCCTTTGGGAGAGATCTAAGAAACTTGAGGTTAGAGTCTTTTGTTTGATAGACTCTTCCATGAAGCTTTAGAATATTTAGTAGCTCTTGAAATCTATTAAATATATCAGTGAGTGACTCACTATCTTCATAGTGGAAATGCTCATATTGCTGAATTATGAGCTGCATCTTGTTCTCCCTTACTTGCTCAGTACCATCACAAATAATCTGGATTGTGTCCCAAACCTCTTTGGCTATTTTACAGTTAATGATGTTATCAAACATATCACCATCAACTCCATTGAACAGTATGTTCATGGCTTTCTTGTCCTTTCTAACTTGCTTAATGTCAGGATCTGACCATTCATGCCTAGGTTTTGGAACAGATGGTTCATTTCCAGTTGCAGCTCCCATTGGTACATGAGGACCTCTCTCTATGTAGTCCACATAAGCCTCATCTTGAGAAAGAAGATGTAGGTTCATCTTCACCTTCCAGTGGTGATAGTTGTCTTTGTCCAGAAATGGAATTTTAACTCCAACATCCTTTTTGTTCATCTTGTTGTTTGTTGTGAACTTTAAACTCTTTGTACTTCAAGAGCTTGCTCTGATACCAATTGTTATTCCCTAACAATACAACAAGAATTACAGAAGGGGGGAGGTTGAATGTAATTCTGGCTTCTTTTCTTGATTTTAAAAATGTTCAAACTTAATACATATAACAGTGTTTGATTTGCTAAAGTACGGAATAGAAAGATAATTGAAATCAAAGCACTAAGTAATAAAACACACGCTTTAAAACTTTCTGGTGAATTTGAATGTGTCCACCATATATATATATATATATATCAGAATGAGAACTGTGTGAAGTTTTGAATGACTCACAGCTGCTTTACAAGTTGAACAAACAAACTACAGAGAAATTCTTGCAGAATATAGCTTGATATGTTTCTCTGAAAATAAACTGGCTTAGTTAAATGTTCTACTTGCTACTTTTGGTTTATATATCACCAAGTTACATGATAGTAAGACAAGATAATAAAATAAAATATATCTAGTCTAACTCCATGCTACTTCACTACTCTATTCCAGCATCTTTGAATATCTTCACATTTGCATGGAAATGGTAATGCTTCTTTGTTCTCAAAATCCTGCTTAATAGGCTGCCACATTCCTTTTGCAAACACCTAACGCATGTGACTATGTTGTCACTGTCAACAACTATTTTGAATTTGATCATCCGTTGAGACTATCTTGGTCATCCGTCGGGAGCTTTGTGGATCATCCTTCGGGAGTCTTGTAGATCATCCTTCAGGATTTTATCTTCCACTTGACTCTATTTCACTTATACAGAATTACAAGACATCTTATACTTACAATTAGTCAACCTATTCTGCATATCAATATAGTAGCCAATATGACTTAGAAAACCCTACACAATCTACCAGACTAAAACATGTTGTTTGCAGAAATGAGCTACAATACTTATTTGTTGCATAAGCTACACTCCCGATGGATGTCAAATTATCATCCGTCGGGACTATAAAGTTCATCCGTCTGGACTGTATTATATCATCTGCCGAGAGCTACAAATTTCACCAAGTTAAATCTACTAAAGTGCTTTGTTTAACTTATCATCAAGTTCACAATATATTCCTAACAGGCCTGACCGTGTAATATGGGTTTCTAACTCAGGGAAGGATTCTAATTTTTCTATGGATGAAGTCTGGGAAGATCCGAGGGTGCATGCGAATCGAGTTGTCTGGTGGAATTTAATTTGGTTCTCGAAGAGTATTCCGAAGCACTATTTCATTCTGTGGTTAGCAATTCGGGGGAGATTATTAACGCAGGATAGGCTTTAGAGTTGGCAAGGTCATGGTTAGATGACTTGTAGCTTTTGTGAAGGTCCTCCTGATTCTATAGATCACTTGTTCTTTAATTGCAGGTTTAGTTATAATATAATTAAACATTTTCAAACTCGGGGGTACTGTGATCTCTATCATTGAGACTTGATTCAGTTTATTAATAGAGTTTCGATAGCGTGAAATGGTAAGTTATTGCATAATGTCATCAATAAACTAATTTTGGCTGCTACTATCTCTCATCTGTGGCATGAAAGAGATAGAAGATTGTTTCAACAAAAGAGAAAGCGCGAATGGCGGATTATAAGTGACATCGAGGATGATGTCAAGAAGAAATTAACGGGTTTGTCTTTTGTGTTTAACGAGAGAGTTTATGCGGAGTTATCTAACTGGGATGTTAGATTTAAGCTTCCTTCAATCCAAAATTAGCTTATGGATTTAGTTTCCAGGTTTGTAGAGGGAGGGGTTTTGTTCTGTGTTCTCGGGCTATTGCTGGATGGAGGTTGGTGGTGTTGGGTTGGGTGGTTCTGGATTATTTTGGGGCTGGGTAGGGAGGCTGTTAGGTCGAGATGGGTCCGGTGGTTTTATCAGGTGATGGGGTTGGTGCTTGGGGTGGTTGTTTCTGTTAGGCCTAGTAGAAGAGACGGTTTGAGTGGGCTGAGTTTTGGTGAAGGCAGGGAGGGTGGTTTTCCCAAGTGTCTGGTTTCCGTTTTCTGCAGAGTTGGTCTTGGTGTCGTGCTGTAGGCTGGTTCGTGAGATGCTTCTGGAGTGGGGTCACGGGGTATCGAGGGAAGGTGTTGTTGCGGTTTTATTTGGTCCTGAATGCAACACTTGTGTTGTTGGTTAGAGTTTCTGGAAGCTTGGCGCGGGTCTGATTTTTATTAAAGTCGAGGGGAAGTATGGTGTGGAAGTTTCTGGGATTTCATGCTTATGTTCCTTCTCTGCTTTGCTCGAGTGTGTGGCCAGCTGGGATTTTTTCATTTGTGTGTTGCTTCTATTTGTCTTGATGGCTTTGTTTTATTCTGAATTGGCAAAGCTACCGGATGCTGCTTGGATTTTTCTTCTCTGGTGCTGCAGATTGGTCCAGCTGCTTGGTTTTGAATGGGTGTTGCTCTATTTGTCTTTTTATTGGCTGCTTGTTTTGGATGACTAGTAGAATTTATTTATTTGTTGGTTGGAAGCTTGCTGTGGTGGTTACCTGGAAGCTTGGTTCTGCTGGTTTTTAGTTGGGTTTTCCTGGCTCTTATTCTAGCTTTGTTGGTTATGAGCTAGTTTTTTTAAAATTTTATTTTACTTTTCTTTGTTTCCTTTTTATTTTTCTTGGAGATTTGTTCTGCGAAATGGTAAAAGGATCTCCCGGTTGTACATTCTTCTCTCTTTAGTTTAATACATGAGACTTTATCCCCATTTACCTCAAAAAAAAAACTCCATGTCTTTCCTGACTTGATCCGCATATTTTCTTTGATAATTTTGTGCTGCAATTATCCTTTTCTGAATAATTTCGACAAATTCTTTCGTTTATTGTACCAATTCTGGCCCAAGTATCTTACGTTCTCCGATTTCATCCCAATATACTGGTGAACAACATTTGGTAACTGTTGTTGTAAGAAAATTCTACTAGAGTTAAATGTTCATCCTAACTTCCTTTGAAGTCGATAACACAAATGCGTAACATATCTTCAATAGTATGGATCGTTCTTTCATATTGGTCATCTGTCTGTGGATGATAAGTTGTACTCATATTTAACTTGGTTCCCAAGCATTTCTAAAAAAAATATCTCCAGAATCTTGAATTGAATCGTGGATCTCGGTCAGATACAATGGGTACAGGGACTCCGTGACGAATTACTATTTTCTTCAAATACTTGTGAACCAACTTGTCTAATGAAAATCTTTCATTAATGGGAAGAAAATGAGCTGACTTGGTTAATCTGTCTACTATAACCCAAATAGTGTCGTGGTTTTCTTTTTTCCTTGGTAATCCAACTATAAAATTCATGAAAATATGCTTCCACTTCCATTCTGGAATCTCTAATGGTTGCAATAATCCACTTGGGCCTTTGATGTTCTGCTTTAACTCTCTGACATGTATAACATCTACTAACCCATTATGCAATCTCTCTATTCATATCTAGCCACCAATAGTTCTCTTTTAAATTTTTGTACATCTTGGTACTCCTACATGAATTGAATACTTGGAATTGTGGGCTTCATGTAGAATTTCATTCTTTAACTTGTCATCGGTGGAATCCAAATTCTGGAAGAAAATCTGAGAATACCTTGATCGTCTTTCTGGGTGCATAATCCTTCTCCTACTAAATACAACTTTTGTACACAGATAAATTACATGAGTTCAATGAGTACATTCATCACACAAATTTCTCATAGCCTGTTTCTTGTTTAATGAGATCCTTTAAATTTACAAGCACTTGCAATTCCTCTATGATATGTGTCCCTCTTAGAGCTTTCACAAGCTTGATCCAATCATCTAATGAATAGATGTTCAAGTAATTTACTCTTATTCTTGAGAATCTGCCAACTTTAATGTTCTGAAAATGTTCATCCTTAAAACTACTGCTCATCCCCTTTGCCTTGAGTTCCTCAGATCTTTGCTCAAACATTTCTACATCTTCAGCATATTTTATTTCCCTTTCTTCTCTTTCAGTCTTTTCTCTTGCTCTTCTTTCTTCCCTTACTATCAACCATACACCCAATACACATCTCCATGCCAATATACTTGTATCCTTATCCTTCAGTAAGCTAATCACCCTCTTAATCTCTGTGGTTGAAAAAGTGTCCATTAAATTTCTACCAAGTAAAGTGTAGGAACCGTCCTGATAGTAGATTCTGACTTCCCTCAATGACACAACCCAAACTTTGACTATTTCTTCAAATAATTGTTGAAAGGAGTCATCATTTGTGATGCACCATTTTAGAGGTAGAAAGTCATTTTGATTGAAACAATTTTAGATGGCCCTCTCAATAACTTGTAATTTCTTTGGTTTTCTCCTAACAGATTTGTAGTGAATTTTCATTGGTGGCTTGAAAGAAGGTAGGTTTATGTTATTCCCTAATAATACAACAAGAATTACAGAAGGGGGGTTGAATGTAATTCTTGCTACTTTTTCAAGATTTTAAAACAATTCTTACTCGATACATATATAAGTGTTTAATTTAAAGAGTGCGGAATAAAAGAGTTATATAAATCAAAACACAAAGTAATAAAAATACAAGCTTTTAAAACTTTCTGGTGGATTGAAAGTATCCACCAGATATATATATATATATATATATATATATATATATATCGAATGAGAACCCTGTGAAGCTTGAATAGTTCACAGCTGTATACAAGTAGAACAAACAAACTACAGAGAAATTATTGATAAGTACAACTTTTTCTATCTCTCTTAAAAATGTGTTTGCTTAGTTGAATGTTCTACTAGCTACACTTGGTTTATATATCACCAAGTTTATATGACAATAAGACAAGATAATAAAACAAACATATCTAGTCAAACTCCATGCTACTTCACTACTCTATTCCAGCATCTTTGAATAACTTCACAATTGTACGGAAATGGCAATGCTTCTTTGTTCTCAAATTCCTGCTTAACAGGCTGCCACATTCCTTTTTTAAACACCCAATACATGTGACTGTGTTGTCACTGTCAACAGATATTTAAATTTGATCATCCGTCGGGTACATGCTTGTCATCCGTCGGGTAGCTTTGTTGATCATCCGTCGGGTAGCTTTGTTGATCATCCGTCGGGTAGCTATTTGTCACTTGACTCTATTTCACTTATACAGAATTACAAGATATCTTATATTTATAATTAATAAACCTATTCTTCATATCCACTAGTAGTCAACAAGACTCGTATACTCCTATAGAATCTACACAAAGTTGTTTGCAGAAATATGCTACAATACTTATTTGTTATATAAGCTACTCACCAGGTGGATGCAAATCGTCATCCGTCGGGACTATATTAAATCATCCGTCGGGACTATATTTGATCATCCGTCGAGTGCTACAAAATACACTAAGTTAAATCTACTAAGGTGTTTTGTTTAATTTATCATCAAGTTCATAATATATTCCTAACAATCTCCCCCAATTTATGTCTACTAGAATTGTAGCCATAGATTAAGAGAAACTTGATGATAACAAAACACCCTAAAAATACAGAATAAAAATAGTAGATAAAACTGATGAGTACTACAATATTTACTGAAAATTGAACAAAGCAAAGTATACAAAGAAGTTGCTCACAATTATTATCAAGGTGCTCCTCTAGCCTGAGCAGATTTATTTCCTTGATTGTCTGGATTTCTTCCCAAGCTTCCTGTTGTTCTCTTCTATCTGATTTTGGAGTTGTCTGTGGAATTCAAGTTCATCAGCTTCAGATAAATCCAACATTTCTTGCATTTCCAAAAGAGTCTCATTGCTAGAGATACTCAGTTGGTCATACAGTCTGAAGAATCTTCTAACTCCCTTATCGTCCATGAATTCCATCAGCCAATAAGGCCACAAATGCACTCTCTTTCCTGTAAAGGGAATAAACAGAGTTTTTGGAAGTGCATCTTTGGCTCTATTGCTCCTTAGCTCCTCTATCTTCTTTAGGACTATCTTCCTTGCAGTCACATTAAATCCAAAGTTCTTCTTGAAGGATGAATAGACCTTTATCGGTACATATTGACTTTCTTGAAGAATCCTGTGAATTGGCCATTTGATCTCTTTCCCTCCCTTATACTTGAACACTAGCCTTTCAGGAAGATATCTGTAGGCATCATTCCCTCTTACTTCTTCCAATTCTTCCAAGTAGAGGTTTATTTCAGAGAACTCTTTAATATCACAGATGTATAAGAGATCTTCCTTGTTGACTGTGGGTTAAGATTTGGTTAGGGTCTTGGATCTGAGAGTTACAGGCTTCACTTTTTTTCTTGCTCTAGTCTTTGTCTTCTTTGGCTTGTTGAAGATTGGAAAGTTTAGTTCAGAAATTGGCAAACTATCCCAATCTACTGGCTCATCCTTTGAAATTATGGGCTCACCATGAATATTCCTTGTTGGATCCACCACCTTGAATTCTTTAAATACCATTGAGGGTTTTGATGTATGAGTTGAACTCGTAGAATTTTTTGGGAATGTAGTCTTCCATTTCCTCATCACTGAAGTCCAATTTTCTTTTGGAGTGGAGCTTGTATCTGAATCTTCTTTTCTGTTGTGGTTCATCTTGCACTTTCTGATCTTGAGGTTCAGCAATTACAGATGGTTGTGCAAAAATCCCAGTTGTAGTCTTTACAGCTTGAAGTTTGGCCAAGATAGCAGTTTGCTCCTTCTTTTGTTTGAGCTTCTTAGCATCAAAGGCAGCTAGTTTCTTTTCTTGTCTGATTCTTTCCTTCTCTTCCTCTTTAGCTTCTACAAACTGAGGGTGTTCAGCCACCACACAGATTTCTTTACCATTTTTGTAAATCTTGGCAATTCTTCTTTTAAGTGCTGAATCAGCTGGATCCTTGAAAAATGTAATTGACCTAGCCAACAGCTTCTTCTCATATGGCCTAGGTATTTCATACACAATATCCATAGAATTTTTTTCTGAAAACTTTGAGTAGTTTCTTTTAGGCTTCATGATCAGCTTTGCTTTTGGAGATTTAATGCAAGATGTTTGACCCTTTTCCAGATAATTCAAACTCATTTCATTCACAGAGATGTGCTTGACTTGACAGTGATGATTAAAGACTTTGTCTGGTTTCTGAATTGGTCTAAATTTCTGTTAAATTTCTGCATCTATTTTCCTCCATTTTTCTTTTAATTCCTTCTCAGCTGCTACTACATCAATCTTTAGCAGTTTGTCATTTGTTTCCAGTTTTGCGGCTGCCAGATTTATGATGTCAATGTTGTCCATGGCTGGTGGCTTTGTGAAAGCAATTGTTGGCACAATTACTTTACTGAGTTGGATGTTGAGCTGTTTATCCCCCCACTAGATGAGCCTTTCTCCCCCTTTTTGTTAGTATCAAGTTGGAGAGTGGAAGGGAGTTTGTTAGGTATGAATGCAACACAGGGGGGGGGGGTGAATGTGTTTTGGCTTAAATGTTTGATTTTTGATCGACCTTGGCTTTAGCAGTTGGTTGTTATCAATGATTTAATAGAATAGATGTTAAACATAAATAACTGTGCGAATATGTAAAACAAAGATCTTCAAAACTCACTTAATTTTATATTAAAAATCAAGCAGTGTTTTGCTACAAAATCTCTAAGTTCTTGTTTTAGAACTTAGCTTCTTTCTTGAGAGAGAGCACACAATTTTCTATCTCGATTGTTATTATTTTAACTAGAGGACCAGTGTTAACTTTATAACTCAGTTAACTACTAGTTTACAGAGTGTGTAATGAACATGCTATTAGCTTTTCTAAACCGTCACTTGTCATTTCTATTTATAGAAAAGAAAATCTTCCATTTCTGGCTTAGCATATCTTTAGCATCCCGTGTTTACTTTAATCTCCTGTGTCAGTTAATCTTTGTCATTGATCTTGCACATCGCTCAAGCTGCTTTTTGTAGACTTGTCAATCCAGCTGTGTGAATTGTTTATTGATTTGTAACCTTGGATATTAAACTGTTCTGCAATTATGTACTTAGAGAAATTTCATCACTTCGAGATCTTCAATTGAGCTGTAGAGAACTCGACATCTCAATATGCATGTTGGCTTGTCGATATCTCTGAAACTTCATTGTTGACTTGACTTATCGACAACTCTGAGTTCTCTAGTGAATTTTGGTTTATCGATAACTCAGAGTTCTCTTATGGACTTTGGCTTATCGATAACTCAGAGTTCTCTAATGAATGTATACTTGTCGATATCTCTGAGTTCTCGAATGGGTATCTGACTTATCGATATCTCCAATAGCATTTCCTGAGTTCTCGATAGACAATTCCTGAGTTCTCGATAGGTCTTTCTGAGTTCTCGATAGGTCTTTCTGAGTTCTCGAATGACTTCTCTATAACACTAATTCTGTGATTTGTAAAGATCTTGACTTAGAATGTTTTTCACCAAACAGATTTATTCAACTCCAAGCTTCTTCATAATTCTTCTGAGGCATGACCTTCTTGATCTTCTTCCAGATAGAATTCTTAGGCTTGACACTGTTTAGGGAAAAATGCTCCAGTCTGCTCCATTTACATTTTACAAACGTTAAGTGTTACAAGTATGAATTACAGATTAAGGTTACAATACAACTAATCTTAGGGTTGTTAGTATGACTTAGTCTTGTTATGATACAGGCATGTCTTGTACAACAATCTCCCCCAATTTGTGAGAAGATTGCTTATCACAAATTCATGCCTGTTAACAAGTCTAACCCCAAGTTAAAGAATGAAAACAAAACAATACAAAAGCTGATACAACACTTGTACATGGACATTTGACAATTTACAATAATTAAGTAAAGACTGAGCTGTCCGATCCTTTCTCAATTATGTTCTTAATCTGCACAAGTATTTCCAATTCTTCCAGGATGGGGGTGTCAGTTAGAGCCTCTATTAGTTTCAGCAAATCTGGCTTAGGATAACTAGCTAACATCCTTATTCTATATCTTGACAAAGAGCCAGCTTTTACATTCAAAAATTTTCCATCCTTTGATATTCTGCTCTTGCCTGCTGCCTTCAACTCTTCTGATCTTCTAATATACTCATCAATGTCATGCTCATACTTTCTCCTCTTTTCAGCTAGCAAATCTCTATGCTTATCCCTCATCTCCTCTCTGTTAACCACAAATACCGCTAATATTGTTCTCCATGCCTTAGTGGCTGAATCTTTACCATTCATCAAGCTTATCACCCTTTTCAGTTCAACAATTGAGAGGGAATCCATTAGTCTGTTTCCAATCTTTTAAAAGGACCCATCCCTGTAATAGATTTTAACTTCTTTGATGTAAACAACCCAAACTTTGACAATTCTTTCAGCTAGCTGTTGGAAGTAGTCTTCATCTGAATCCACAACATTTAGAGGTTGGAAATCATTTTGATCATATCTGTTCCATATGGCCTTTTCACCAAGTCCATGATCATTGAGAAATTCAGCTGTCAGTTGTCTTCTTTGTCTTCTGATTCTTCTCTTGACCTTGGCTTCTTTTGGACCTATTCCAACTGTTTTGAAGTGTGTTTTATGGGGTGGCTTGGATGAAGGTATAATTTTAAGTCTTTTCAGAGAAGTATGGCTTTGAGTGATTTGAGTTTTGAGGAGAGAGTTTACAGTGAGCTTGTAGAAATATTTAGGCTTAGAGGTTTGAGGTTGAGCATTTTTTGATGAGATTGAATGTGAAGGTTTAGCAATTGGTATTTGGATATTTAGGGTTTGGAGAGGTTGTGAGGTATCATTCTTTTGTCTTTGTCTCCTTCCACCCCTCCTTTGAGTCTCAGATCCATTTTTCTTCTCCTTTTCTTTCTCACTGTCACCTTTTCCACCAATTGCCTTGCTAGATTGAATTGAGTTTGAACCAGAGGGATTTTGACCATCTTTCTTCTGCTCATCATCACCCAAGTTATCTGTGTTGATTTGAGTTTTAGGCAAATTGGCTTCAGGGTTATGAATGTATCTCCTCAGAATCTTGATCATAGCTTCATCTTCACCAGTCTTCAATTTCTTACTTTTCAGCTCAGACTCCAGCACCATTATCAGTCTTCTATTGGCCATGACACAATTTTTGGGTACATGGAAATGCTTCAGTTGTTTGGTTGTAGAGCAGATATAGTGCACACCTTTGCTTGGGTGTATATAGGCTTCTGGGAATGCAGCTACTTGAGCCTTCTTCAACTCTACTAGTAGCATTTTCTCTTCATTGTTGATTATCTTGACTTTGTTAATCAAAATATCCACTTCAGATGCTCTTCTGGAAATGAGATAATTGAAGTTGACTTGCATACATCTGTCTACACCAGAATCATTAAGATTGATCACTATTCTTTTCTCTAAAAACTGGTCCTTGACTAGAATCTATAGCACCCTGATGTAATTGATAGTCTTTTCCAAGGTCTTTCTGTAAGTGAAGAAGTTGTTGTTGAGAGAGTTCCTTAATCCAGTGAGCAAGTTGTCAAACTCTTGTGTCATTCCTGGACCTTGAGCAGCCATAAGGAGCCTCTCTTGTTCTAGACCTTGTTCTTGACTTTTGAGTGTTGATTGTGCTAGCCTTGCATCTATCTCCCCCTTAGTCTTGGTGACAGGCATGAGTAGGGGAGTAGGAATCTCAGGTCTTACAGCTTCAAGCAATACTGGCAGTGGTATATTGAGTTTTCCCATAATGGCTCCCAAAGCAACTGTATTCTGCATTTGTAAATGCTTATAGGACCCCACTAGGGCCTGAATATCATGATGTTGACTCTCAACCAATGTGGTTAGAGCTCTGACTTGTGAGGATAAATCTGAGTTGGAAGCTTGAAGTGAAGAAATTTGATCTTGAAGTTCTTGTATTTGAGGAGTAGAAGTTTTGGCTAAGATGGACCCAAGGTGTTCATCAACAGCTTTTCTGACACCCTCCATGAGAAGAAATGAAGGCTCATACCTAGAAGTATACATTTGATTTAGCTTGACCCTGGTATCATTTGAATTTGAGATATGAGCCTGAACTTGATCAAACAGGGCCTTGAAATAACTCCTCATATTTAAAACTTCCTTCTCAATGGAGGCCAGATCCATCCTTGACATTTGCTCAGTGAAAGACTGGAATTGATTCTTAATGTCCTTTTGAGAAGACACAATGTCATCCATCTTTTTCTTGATCAGCTTCCTGATCTTATCTTCATGTCCAGTCAATTTTACTTCAAGGGCCTTTCCAAAGAGATGGAAAGCCTTGAGTTGAGCTTTCTGCATATCTATTATGGCATCATAGACTTCAGGAGGAGTGAGAGATTTAGCATTGCTTCCCATGATAGTGATGTACTCCCTCCTGAATCTAGCCAAAACTTCATCCATTTCCGCCATATGATCATTAGACAACCAGGCATCTACATTTCCATCTTCTTCAGCCTCATCTACTATCTTCTCCTTCTGTTGTTCAACCTCTTCATTGAAGCATAGCAGTATAGCTTGATAGTCCTGGTTCCCCATGTCTCAAGTGAGCAATTGCTGAGAGAGATTTGTCAGGCCTGATATTTGATCTACCAACATGTCATCAACTGTAGAAGGCTGAGCTTCCATATTTTGTAGCCATTGAGCCATGACATGTGGTTGGCTGGATTGAGATGTGGATGGTTGCTGAGAAATGTCCAGATTACCACCTGTGACTGAAGTCACAGTTTGACTCACAGATAAATATGTGGTTTTGACAGTTTGTTGTTCACCACATGTAGTGGGAACCTCCATTGCAATTGGAGAGGATTTGACTGGGTTACTGTCATGTATACCAGCCTCAAACCTTTATGCACCTTGCAGAGCACTGTCATATAAATGTGATGAACTTGCCTCTCCCATAACAGGGTCATTGGAAGTTGTACTCCTAGCTTCAACTGTCATGGCAATTTCAGCTAGGGTTTTGAGGGGAGTTGTTCCTTCTTGAGGAACCTCCAATTGAATTGGAGAGGATTTAGATAGCTCCCCCTCAGGAGTACTACCCTCAAACATATTCATCTGTGAAGATGATTGTGCACATGAAGGTGTAAGAGGGATCATGGGGTCTTCAGTAAAAACTGATGAAACCCCCATGTTTGTGATGGTGTCATTAAGGTCAACCCCATCTAGTAGCCTCTCACCATCTAGATGTTGGTTCTGGATGGTGAGCACAGTTTCATGAAACATGTCACTTGAGTGTTGGTGCACTTGAGAATCAGATTCAAGTGCTCTATATGATGAAGAAATTTTGGAGATTAGAGAAGTTTGCTCAGTTGTGAGTGTTGGCAGCTCCCCCTGAATGGATGAGGAAGCTTTAAGTGATGTGCCTTCACTGTGTGTGTCATCCTTATTTCTTCTACCATACACTCTAGGTGCAGGTTGTGCTGACTCAGTACATGATGTATTGGGGTGAATGCTCTTTTCAATAGATACACCCTATTGAGAGGATGCATCCAGTAACTGTTTACTTCCCATTTGTTCAACTGTGCCCTTTTGGGAGGACACAGAGGTGTCTAGAGTGGTCAACTCTGGTAACTTACTCTTCTTTGGTTTCTTGACCAAGGGTGACTCTGGTTCAGATTGAAATGTTTCACTCTCATTTACAACAGCAAGGGTTGGTTCCTTTCTCTTCTTTTTACTCACTTCAGTCTTTTGAGAGCTAACATCTAGTGGTTTAAAAGAAAGGGCTGCAGCCTTGGAAGGTCCCTGTTGGTGTGCCTGTGTTTGTGCTTCCACAGGCTCAGGAACCATAGCTGAACTAGCAAATTTAGGAGCCCTTATGTCTGACATAGGGTAAGGATAAGTCATGAATCTCTCCAACATAAATGGAGTAATTCTGAGACTTACACTCACCTTATTCTTTGAAGTAAGTGAACCAAATATGATTTTGGACACCTGCTTGCAATTGCCAATTCCGCTACTATCAATACCAGCTAACAAATGTATGTCATTTACTTTATGAGTTAAAATAGACATAATAAACCTTGGAAAACAGATTTCTTTACCTCTATTATTCAAAGGCGTAGTAAGCCTGGTAGCCAGCTCCTCCAGAATTAGAGCCCCAACATTCAGATGCCTGTTGTGAGCTATTGAGAACACCAGCTTCTGCACCACACTTGAGATGTTGTCAAAGCCAGTTTTTCTGCAAGTGAAAGCCCTCACTACAGAATCAAACACAAAGGACCATTCCTTCCTAAGGTTTGTTCTGTTCAGGCTTGCCAAGTTGATTAAACCACTGTAGTTGATGAAGTCCATGAATTCACTCAGCTCATCTGTAGTTGGCATCTCTCCATAATTCTCAGTTGGCAGTCCCAGGGCTGTATTCACATCAGTAGCTGAAAACTCAATTTCCTGGCCTCTAATTGTGCATGTGACCACCATAGAAGTAACATTCTCTAGAACAACTGTCCTAGTTATAGCTGATGTCCAAAATTTATGAAGAACGTCCAAATATAGCACAGGACTTGCAGTTAAAGCACCTGCAATATAGGATTCAGAAAGAAACTTCACAAACCCCTTGAAACTATCAGGGGCTTGATTAGCATCAAGAAAAGCAATAAAGTTAGTTCCCTTCTTTTGAATGATAGCTCTAACAATGTTTTGTGCCATTGTAGTGTATAGAAGTAGTGGGTAAGAAAAAGTTTTGAGAAAGGAGCAAAAACGAGAGAGAAATCGCCTTTTGTCTGAAAGCTAGGTCACTTGAGATCTCGAGAAAGTGTAAGTACAGTGTATGTATCGAGAAGTCCGGGTATTTATAGAAAAAGTAAAATACTTATCGAGAAGTCAAATAAACGTTTGATATTAAACTTATCGAGATGTCAAAGATGACTTATCGAGAACTCTGATAAATACCCAGTTTGTCCGAAAATGACTGAAATAATTCTAATTTATTTGAATTGAATCAAATCGAAATCAGAATTAATTTTCCAAAAGTATTTGTCTAAAATAATTCATTCAATTAAATCATTTTAGTTCTGAGTTATTGATAAGTCTCAAAATATCCTTGTCGAGAACTCTGTGAATTAACACTATTAGAGAACTCTACATGGTCTTATCGATAAGTCATAATAGAGCTTATCGAGAAGTCGGTCAAGAAGTCTGTAAATAGACTTATCGAGGACTCACTCGAGAACTCTAAAATGACTTGTTGATAAGTCATTTTGATTTATCGAGAACTCAGTTCTCTATACCTTTGAGTACCGTTTTTCTGCCTTGTGTTAATTTTACACATTTAAGATGTAAATTAACAACTAAGCAGTTTACTTAGAATTTAGAAATATTCTAAGTTAATTTTTGAGTTTTTAAGAAAGATAAATATACAGAGATTCTGAAATATTTATAATTCGTATTTCAGTTAATTTCCAATTAAATCAAACTAGGTTGATTTATCAGAAATTAATCTGCTGCAACACATTAGCTGACTTCTTGCCTTAGGATGAAGAATTGAGCATTCCAATTTCACTCACAAGTCTAGTGAAGGTTGCTTCATCCAAAGGTTTAGTAAAAATATCAGCTAATTGTTTCTCTGTTGGAACAAAAATGAGCTCAATGGTACCATTTGCAGCATGTTCCCTGATAAAATGGTACATAACATCAATGTGCTTTGTTCTAGAATGATTAACTGGATTAGCTACTATAGATATGGCACCAGTATTGTCACACATAATAGGAATTTTGTGTAACACTAGACCATAGTCCATTAGCTGATTTCTAATCCAAAGCACTTGAGCACAACAACTTCCAGCAACTATATATTCAGCCTCAGCTGTGGAAGTTGACACAGATTGTTGTTTCTTACTATACAAGGATACAAGTCTTTGACCAAGAAATTGACAGCTTCCACTAGTACTTTTCCTATCAACCCTGCATCCAGCAAAATCTGCATCAGTGTATCCAACAACTTCAAAACCAGTTCCCTTAGGATACCATAATCCCAAGTTTGGAGTTCCCTTTATGTATCTAAAAATCCTTTTTACAACCATCAAATGTGATTCCTTTGGATTGGCTTAAAATCTGGCACACAGACAAGTAGCAAACATGATGTCTGGTCTACTAGCAGTCAAATACAGCAATGATCCAATCATCCCCCTATAGCTTGAAATATCCACACTCTTGCCTTTCTTGTCTTCATCCAACTTGGTTGCAGTAGACATTGGTGTAGATGCTGGTGAGCTATCCACCATACCAAATTTCTTCAATAAGTCATTCATATATTTGGTTTGGCTGATGAAAATACCATCACTTTTTTTACTAACTTGAAGGCCAAGGAAGTAACTCAATTCTCCGATCATGCTCATTTCATACTCACTCTGCATTAGCCTAGAGAATCTTTGACAAAACTTTTCATTTTTAGATCCAAAGATGATATCATCTACATAGCTTTGAACTAGGATCATATCTTCACCATGCTTCTTTTAGAAGAGAGTCTTATCAATGGTACCTCTGGTAAAACCATGTTTGAGTAGAAATTCTGATAGTGTGTCATACCAGGCTATAGGTTCCTGTTTCAGTCCATATAGAGCCTTGAGTAATTTGTAGACAAAGTTAAGGAATTCTGGATCTTCAAAGCCAGGTAGTTGTTGCACATAAACTTCTTCTTCTAGTTCACCATTATGAAAAGCACCCTTGACATCCATTTGATACACCTTGAAATTTGAGTGTACAGCAAATGCTAGAAAAATTCTTATTGCTTCTAGTCTTGCAACAGGAGCAAAAGTCTCATCATAGTCAATTCCCTCTTCTTGTGAGTAGCCTTTAGCAACCAGCCTTGCTTTGTTTCTAGTAACAATTCCGTTTTCATCCATTTTGTTCCTGTACACCCACTTAGTTCCAATTATGCTTCTATTCTTTGGTGCAGGAACTAATTTCCAAACTTTGTTTCTCTCAAACTGATTCAGCTCCTCCTGCATAGCACATATCCAATCAGGATCCAATAGAGCTTCTTCAGTTTTCTTGGGCTCTACTTGAGATAGAAAACATGTATGTAGGCATTCATTAGCAGTTGCACTTCTAGTTCTCACACCAGCTGAGGGATCACCAATAATAGCTTCAACAGTATGACTCATATCCCACTTTTTAGTGTGTGTCTATTGACTAGTGTCTTCATCATTTTCTTCAGTATTACCATGACTGTCATTTCCATTCTCTCCTTCTCCCCCTGAGTTTGTGCCATCAAATTCAGGTGTCTGAAGAGAGCTTTCATTTCCATAATTTTGTTGTGTCACAACTTCATCTTCCTCATCAGAATCACTATCAATGGTTAGATTTTCAAATGCAAGGGCTTCAGCATCATTTACATCAAGGCATTCCAAGCCTGGACACTTTTCATCATCAAAAGTCACATCTGTGCTTTCCATAATTTTCTTTTGATCAATCACATAAACTTTGTAGGCTGTTCTTTCCAATGAATATCCCAGAAAAATTGCTTCAAACACTTTAGAGTCAAAATTTCCCACATATTCAGAGTTGTCTTTTAGAATATAACACTTGCTTCCAAACACATGTAGATGCTTCACTATAGGCTTCCTATTAGACATGATTGAGTAAGGTAATTTGCCATGAGCTTTGTTTATGAGATATCTATTTTGAGTGTAGCATGCAGTATTAACAGCCTCTTCCCAAAAACTAGTTGGCAATTGAGCATCTTGTAGCAGAGTTCTAGCAACTTCAACCAATGTTCTATTTTTCCTCTCAACTACTCCATTCTGTTGAGGTGTTCTAGCTGCTGAAAATTCTTGAACAATGCCTCTGCTTTTGCAGAATTCACTTAACATTGAGTTTCTGAATTCTGTTCCATTATCACTTCTCAATCTTTTTACACTAACTTTTTCTTCAGCTTGCTTCTCAATTTTCTTGATGTGCTCAATTACAATGTTTGGAGTTTCATCTTTAGAGTACATGAACTCAACCCAAGTGTATCTTGAAAAATCATCAACCATGACAAGGATATATTTGTTCCTTGAAATGGACAAGACATTTACTGGCCCAAACAAGTCCATGTGAATAAGTTGCAGAGGTGTACTTATGGAATTCACATATTTTAACTTATGACTTGATCTTTTCATCTTTTCTTTCTAACAAGCTTCACAAATTTCCAGTTGAGCAAATTCCAGACTGGGCATGTCTCTCACAAGCTCCTTCTTGACTAAGGTGTTGATTGCTTTGAAATTCAGGTGAGATAGCTTCTTATGCCATAACTTGCTTTGTTTTTCTGATGCCTTGGTGTAGAAACAGCACACTCCAACCTTATTTGTTGAGTCTAAGTCTACAACAAACAAGCTTCCCTTTCTTACTCCTTTAAGAGCAATTTCACCAGTCTTTTTGCTAATAAAAGCACAATCTTCTTTGTTGAAAACAACTTGAAAACCTCTGTCTGCAAATTGACTAACACTTAGGAGATTTACTTCTAATCCAGCAACTAGTGCTACATTTTCAATGACAACATTTCCAGAAACAATCTTGCCATATCCTATTGTGAATCCTTTGTTGTTGTCTCCAAAGGTTACCAAATGGCCAACCATATCCTCAAATTGTGATAGCAGGGCCTTATCACCTGTCATATGCCTGGAACATTCACTATCAATGATCCATATGACCTTCTTTCCTTTGCCCTGCACACAATGAGGATTAATTGTGTTTAGCTAACCAAGCTGTGTTGGGCACTTTCTTCTTGTTAACTGATTTTGTAGAAGTAGAATGAGAATTTTGAGATAAAATGGAATTCATAGACTATTGAGCATTTTCCCTTTCAGATACCGAACCAATTTTTGGTTCTATGAGATCAATTCTCAATTTGTGGCAACTCTTCATCATTTTCATGTTGCAGGGAATGCAGTCAAACTTGTCACATAATGAATAGGGATCATCAGCCTTAGCTTCATTATACTTGCAGACTCCTTCAGGTGAATTGCTAACAGTCTTTTTACAAAGATGAGTTAGGTGATTCATTGATCCACAATTCTCACATCTCTTTCTAGGAGCATTGGCAATATAAGCAAAATTATTGCTTTTGTTTATCCCAATTTTTCCATTTCTATTCTTCTTTTTCTTTTTGACTTGTTCAGTTTTAATCTCCTTCACAGGCTCCTTAGTTTCTTAATTGGCTTTTGGTGTTTCAATAGAGATGGAAGACTGAGTTGTCTCATCATTTTTCTTTTCCTTGTCCTCATCAGCTATCTCCTATTTGATGATCAACTCTTCTTCACTGAAGTTCACTTCACATGCCTTGAACAAAGGTGATTCAACTTTCTTCAAAATAATTGGAACATCTTCAG
The DNA here is from genome assembly GCF_009905375.1 of Apium graveolens. Taxonomy (NCBI): domain Eukaryota; kingdom Viridiplantae; phylum Streptophyta; class Magnoliopsida; order Apiales; family Apiaceae; genus Apium; species Apium graveolens. Next base: position 88,390,432 of record NC_133652.1, read on the forward strand.
TTTCAGTTGATTTTCCTTTGTCACTGACAAACTTCTTTTTGTTGTTCAAACCCTCATAATCAAGACCAATGGCAATGTTTGCACATGGCTTGTTCTTTTCATGATATTGGCCAATCAAATCAGAAGCATTTTTGAAGGATTTCAGCCTCACTTCATTCTTCTCCAGCCTTTCTCTCAATACTGCTTCAATTTCACTTGCACACTTTAATTTGTTCTTTAAGTATGCATTTTCTTGCCTAGCAGCATCAAGCTCAACCAATAACAATTCAGTCTCTTGTTTTTCACTCTCAAGTTTTTTATTGATCTTTCTCAATCTGCTAACTTCCTCATTTGCAGCAACCATGCGTGTATGAATGTGAAACATTTATGTGCTCATCTTTTCAATAGTTTCCTTATATTGACTCACATTTAAATCAATTGTGGTAAGAGTTGGTACCTGTGATTTAGATGATGAAGAGTCTCCTTGCTCCAAGGCCATGAGTGCATAGTTTCCAACTTCTTCATCCTCATCATTATCTGAATCATCCCAGCTCTTGCCCTCAGCAATATAAGCTTTCCCTTGTTGCTTCTTTAGAAGAGCATCATACTTTGCTTCCAATTCAAGATAGGTTTTGTCTTTCTTTGCCTTCTTCGGTTTCCTACATTCTGTAGCAAAATGGCCCAACTCATCACAATTAAAGCACCTTATGTTTGATCTATCAACAGATCCAGTCTTGTATCCATTTTTGCTATCAGAAGTGTACTTCCCTTTTCCTTTCCAGCTGTTGTCTTTGTTGAAGGACTGTCCTTTGCTCTTGAAAAATCTTGGTTTCTTCACTCTAATGTTAGAGAATTTTCTATCCAAGTAAGCCATTGATTTGTCTAGCTCATCAAGTTCATCAAGAGTGTAGAATTCATCTTCTTCATCCTATTCCAGTATGACTTGCTCTTTAGTGTCATTGACTCTTTTCTCACTTATAGAAACTTCTGGAGTTTGGGATCTTTGCTCATCATTAGAGGTCTGTCCATCATTCACAATTAGTGCACTTGAGCCGTCCTGTACATATCCTTGACCAGCCCTTAATGATTTCTTCTGAATCATTTCAAGTTCATAAGTTTTCAGAACCCCATAGAGCACTTCCAGTGTGATTCTACTCAAATCCCTTCCTTCTCTGATTGCAGAGATCTTTTGTTCCAAATGGTCAGGGAGAGTAAGCAAGAACTTAAATTCACTTCTTCGACATCATAAAATTTATCATGAAGCTGCAAGTCATTTATCAGCTTATTAAACCTTTCAAACATATCAGTAATACCCTCCTTTGGTTTAGCCATAAAACCCTCATACTGAGAAATCAATATCCTTCTTTGATTTGACCTAACCTCCTCAGTTCCTTCACAAAGTATCTCAATCTTTTCCCAGATTTGTTTAGCAGTGTCACAATTGACAATGTTATTATACATTACATTGTTAAGTGACTCAATTAGTATCAGTTGCAAAGCACTATCTAGGGAAACTTTCTCTCTTTCAGGTTCAGTATACTCAGAAGGATCCTTGGGAGCATAATGAGCTGGAATAAACATATCTCCATCTGTGGTTTCCTCAACTCTAACTACAGGAGTGAAGGGCCCATTCTTGAGGATACCAATGTAAAGATGATTGGCCATTTTTATAAACAACAACATTTTCTTTTTCCATAAAGTGTAGTTGGCCTTATCAAAGGGAGGAATCTTGATACTACTAATTTTCTGTGTATTCATTTTTCCAAGATCTAATCTGTTTACTTTCAGATTTTGCTCTGATACCACTTGTTAGGTATGAATGCAACACAGAGGGGGGGGGGGGGTTGAATGTGTTTTGGCTTAAATGTTTGATTTTTGATCGACCTTGGCTTTAGCAGTTGGTTTTTATCAATGATTTAATAGAATAGATGTTAAACATAAATAACTGTGCGAATATGTAAAACAAAGATCTTCAAAACTCACTTAATTTTATATTAAAAATCAAGCAGTGTTTTGCTCCAAAATCTCTAAGTTCTTGTTTTAGAACTTAGCTTCTTTCTTAAGAGAGAGCACACAATTTTCTATCTCGATTGTTATTATTTTAACTAGAGGACCAGTGTTAACTTTATAACTCAGTTAACTACTAGTTTACAGAGTGTGTAATGAACATGCTATTAGCTTTTCTAAACCGTCACTTGTCATTTCTATTTATAGAAAGAAAATCTTCCATTTCTGGCTTAGCATATCTTTAGCATCCCGTCTTTACTTTAATCTCCTGTGTCAGTTAATCTTTGTCATTGATCTTGCACATCGCTCAAGCTGCTTTTTGTAGACTTGTCAATCGAGCTGTGTGAATTGTTTGTTGATTTGCAACCTTTTATAGAAAGAAAATCTTCCATTTATGGCTTAGCATATCTTTAGCATCCCGTGTTTACTTTAATCTCCTGTGTCAGTTAATCTTTATCATTGATCTTGCACATCGCTCAAGCTGCTTTTTGTAGACTTGTCAATCCAGCTGTGTGAATTGTTTGTTGATTTGCAACCTTGGATATTAAACTGTTCTGCGATTCTGTACTTAGAGAAATTTCTTCATTTCGAGATCTTCAATTGAGCTGTAGAGAACTCGACATCTCGATAGGCATGTTGGCTTGTCGATATCTCTGAAACTTCATTGTTGACTTGACTTATCGACAACTCTGAGTTCTCTAGTGAATTTTGGTTTATCGATAACTCAGAGTTCTCTAATGGACTTTGGCTTATCGATAACTCAGAGTTCTCTAACGAATGTATACTTGTCGATATCTCTGAGTTCTCAAATGGGTATTTGACTTATCGATATCTCTAATAGCATTTCCTGAGTTCTCGATAGACAATTCCTGAGTTCTCGATAGGTCTTTCTGAGTTCTCGATAGGTCTTTCTGAGTTCTCGAATGACTTCTCTATAACACTAATTCTGTGATTTGTAGAAATCTTGACTTAGAATTTTTTTCACCAAACAGATTTATTCAACTCCAAGCTTCTTCACAATTCTTCTGAGGCATGACCTTCTTGATCTTCTTCCAGATAGAATTCTTATGCTTGACACTATTTAGGGAAAACTGCTCCAATCTGCTCCATTTACATTTTACAGACATTAAGTGTTACAAGTATGAATTACAGATTAAGGTTACAATACAACTAATCTTAGGGTTGTCAGTATGACTTAGTCTTGTTATGATACAGGCATGTCTTGCACAACAGAGTTGAGCAGCCACCAACTATTGGAGCAGAGCAGTATGAGTTTCTTTATTAGCAAGTATCTTGGCCATTGACTTCTCCAAATCAAATAATCTAGAGTCTATGGCCTCAACCTTTCTATCGAGATCAGCTTCCTTCTTTAGCTTCTAAGTTATCTCATTCATGGTGGTTCAAGGAAGTCGAGCATCCAACCTTGCTATGAAATCCTGTTTTAATTCAGAAACTTCCTGCTTAATTTCATCCACACTTTGACTGTGTTGGAGAGCTTGAATCTTATGCAGCTGAAGTGTTTCAAGATGTGCTGTAATTAGCCGCTTTGTGCTGGTATTTGTAGATGCTTAGATGGCTGTTTGGGTGTCATGAATCAGCTTGAATAGTGTTGATTAGAGATGTGAGTAGGAACATTCTTTTGTTAGCACCTAGGCAGGAACATCTGCATCTCCCCCTATGCTCATGTTGTCTTCCTCATCATCCCCACCAGCATCCCCAAATGAGTCTTCAGCCTGTTCAAAATCACTGCCAGTACTTGAAGGCATAACAGTGATTGCATCCTTTGATCTTTGTAGAGATTGAGTAGTGTGCACCAAATTGAGCATCTTTTCAGCCTCCTCATTGCCCTGTATAGCTAGAGTTTGATAAGCTGTAACAGGATGAGTAAATGTCTCAGCATATAAGGAAATGATATCTATGACAACTTGATATTCTTGCTGAAATAGTCTTTTCCTTTCTGCATCACTGACATTCATTGACTCACTAAAAATGGTGTCCATTCTTATCTCTCAAGTACCTGCATTTCTCTCATGATATCTCAGTTTTTGCATCAAGGGCTCCCCTTGGCTTCCCACCCTCCCACCCTCACCTTCTCCATCTAAGGTGGGACTCCCCTCATTCACTTTTTCCAGTCCTGAAGAAATGGACTGCATAGGTTCACTCATTTTCTCTCCTTTTTCCTGTGAGGAACCCAGCCTCTCACTCAGTTCACTCCCTTCCCTCAGTCATAAGAGTAATTGTACTACTACTACTAAGTCCTCTGCACTTGTGATAATTTAAGAAGTTTGAAGTTGTACAAAGACTCCCGACGGATGATGAATATCCATCGGGACAGTAGTATGGTTATCCGACGGATGACTGCTGTTAGGCTCTCTATCAGGATACAATCACTACTCGACGGATGAAGAATATCCATTGGGATAGAAGAAATGAATGAGTTTGGAGTGGAGACTATTGTAGACTCTGTGCAAATTGATGAAAATTTAGGCACATATGTCTCAACAGACTCAGAAAGAAATGACAAGTGAGCCAACAAATCATCTAAAAGATGGTGCTCACTTGCTTGGATTTTTGGCTTCTCCAAAAGAGTTAAAGATGGAGAATTTGGAAGTAATGTATTGATCATGTCAACATCCAGTGAGTGTGTGGGTGAATTTGGTGTTTCAAGTGCTTCAATTGTTAAAGATTTTGGCTGTGACTCCACATTTATTGGAGCCACATCAATCTGACTTTGATATGGTGCAGTGACTGGGTCTTTAGCTCTAGTTTGCACTGTGTGTTTTCCCTGTGCATCCCCAAGGGTTTTTGATCTTTTCTTTCTAGCATAAGTCTTCTCCTACTACTAGCACAAATTGCATGCAAGGCTAGAGTGGTAATTTGGTTAGGTAGAAAAGAGTTAGTGGGGTGGAAAATGACACAACTACCCTTCTCTTATATTATGAGTGGAAATGCATTCAAGGGCAATTAGGTAATCTAATAATTATTAATCTAATTAATTACAAAGAATACATTTTATAAATAAAACCATAAATCTATAAATTACAAGAGTGGCATCATAAAATAGCTTAGAATTTTAGGAATTTAATAAAATCAAATTCAAAATTTATAAATAAAAATAATTTTAAAAACTATTTTTCTTAAAGAATAAAACTGCATTTATAACCTATATAAATAGAAATTAATGCACTTCTTATTTTCTAAAATTCCAAATAATATCTTACAAGCATATAATCACATAATCATGCACCTTAACATATATTCACATATCACGTATCATAATGATATATACTTAATCATAAAATTTTCCTTTTTACTAATATTCATTCTTTGCGTAACAGGTCGTGTCCTGACTGACGGCCCGACGCTGAGCGTTTTCAAGTACGCTTCACAATCATTCTCTTTATACCAGCTGACACGTCAAACTAGAATATAATATTTATATAAAGATTTCCATTCTCACATAATAACACATAATTCACATAATTACACTTTACTTGCATAATTAATTCACAAAAATTCCCAGTCGTTACATTCTAACCCCCCCCCAAAAGGATTCTGTCCTCAGAATATAATCCAAACAAATAGAATGGGGATATTTCTCCTATAATTCACTTTCTAATTTTCAAGCTGACTCTTCTATCCTGGGATTTCTCCACAAAACTCTAACTAGAGGCACCACTTTATTTCTAAGCGCTTTTTATTTACGATCTAAAATTTATACTGGATGCTCCACATATGATAGATCTCGTTGAATTTCCACGGGTCCTAGCTCAATCACATGACTAGCATCAGTATTATACTTCTTCAGAAGAGAAACGTGAAACACATTATGAAGATGTTGCATCTACAGAGGTAACGCTAACTTATATGCTACTTTTCCAATTTGCCTTAGCACTTCGAATGGTCCAATATATTTAGGACTCAGCTTGCCGTTCTTCCCGAATCTGGATAGACCTTTCCATGGAGGGATCTTTAACAATTCTTTGATTGCGGGTGCGAACATCATATCCTTTCTAGTTTTGATCTGCATCTTTTTTCTTTCGATCTTGAGTAGCAATCGGCCTTTTGCGAATCACATCCATTTTCTCTTTCGTCTGTTACATCAACTATGGGCTAATAATTTGCATTCGCTAACTTCATCCCAATAGGCAGGGGATCTGCACTTTCTTCCATACAATACCTCGTAAGGCGGCATGTCGATAATTGCGTGATAACTATTATTATAAGAGAATTCAATCAAAGGAAAAAGGTCATCTCAATTCCCTTTCAAATCCAATGCACAAGTTCGCAACGTACCTTCGATTGTTTGAATAGTCCTTTCGCTTTATCCGATGTTCTGCGGATGATATGCCGTACTCATTTTTCAATTTAGCTTCCAAATGATCATGAAATTGTCGCCAAGATCTCGAGTTAAATTTCGGATCTCTACCGGATACGATTGACACTGGAACTCCGTGATTCATCACGATTTCATCCACATAAATCTTAACTAAAATTTTCTAATGAGAATCTTTCACTGATATGCAAGAAACGTGTTGACTTTTTCAATCGATCAATTATTACCCATATTGCGTCATGATTAGACTTAGTCTTTGGTAATCTTACCACGGAATTTATCGCGATAAGCTCCCATTTCCGTTCAGGTATGTCTAGTGGTTGAAGCAACCCACTCGGTCGCTGATATTCCGCTTTTACTTTCTGGAACGTATAACATTTACTTATCCATTTCACAATCTTCCTTTTTCATATTTGGCCACCAATAACTTTCTTTTAAGTCCTTTTACATTTTTGTACTTCCATGGTGAATCGATAATCTTGAGTTATGCACTTCATGAAGAATCTCGTGTTTCAATTCCATAACACTAAAAATTTCAAATACGCGAGCAACTTGGTATATTCCTTTATTATCCTTTTGAGCCTTAATTTCTTTTCCAGACAATTTATCCTTCTCGTGGTTCATCATTTGTTCTTGATAACGTCGAATCTTTTCTAAAATTTCCGGCTGAAAAGTCATTGCATACATTACCTCACTTCCCATTTCTGGAATTCACACTTCAATTTCCAACTTCCCAAAATCCTTGATTAATTCCTCAGATGAAGTTTAAAACATTCAACCCTTCTTTACGGCTTAGCGCATCTGCTACAACATTCGCCTTTCCGGGAGGATAACTGATAATACCGTTGTAATCTTTGATCAATTCCAACCATCTCCTTCGCCACATAGTCAATTCTTTCTACATAATAATATACTTTAAGCTTTTGTGGTTCATTTAAATCTCACACTTTACACCATACGAATAATGCCTCCAAATCTTAAGATTAAATTTAATCGCTGCTAATTCTAGATCATGCGTAAGATATTTCTGCTCGTGTGGCTTTAATTTCCTGGTCACAGATACTATCACTTTCCCGTGTTGCATCAACACACAACCTAGCCCTTAATACAAAAGATCATTGTAAATCACAAACTTACCTTTTCGTCGAGTGAAACCTACACTGATGCGGTTACCAACCTTTTCTTTAAATTTTGAAAGCTTCCTTCGCACTTATCCATCCAAACAAACTTTTCATTCTTCCTTGTCAACTTAGTCAATGGGACAACAATCTTTGAAAAATCTTGTACAAATCTCATGTAGTACCCTGCTAATCCAAGAGATCTTATGACTTCTATAGGAGTCTTAGGCCTATCCCAATTCGCCACAGCTTCTATTTTGGTTGGGTTTACTTTTAATACCTTCACTGTTAACTACATGTCCAAGAAATTGAACTTCCTTTAACCAAAACTCACGCTTTGAAACTTTGCATATAACTTCTCTTTCCTCAAAATCTCCAAAGAAATCCTCAAATGTTCCATGTATTCTTCCTCTGTCTTAGAGTATGCCAAGATATCATCAATAAATAATATGATCACGAACTTATCCAAATATTCCTTGAAAAATCTATTCCTGAGATCCATAAATGCAGCTGGCGTATTTGTCAATCCAAATGCCATCACAAGAACTCATACTGTCCATATCTTGTTTGAAACGCCGTCTTGGGTATATCATCCGCTTAATCTTCAGCTGATGATACCCAAATCTTAAGTCAATCTATGAGAAACAAGTAGCTCCTTCCCATTTATCAAAGCAAGTCGTCGATTCGTGGTAGAGGACACTTATTCTTTTTCCTCAACTCATTCATTTCACGATAATTGATACACAGCCTCATACTTTCATCTTTCTTATTTACAAATAGCACTGGTGCACCCCTCAGGGATACACTCAGGAAAATAACTCCTTTTTCTAGCAATTCCTGCAACTACATCGCTAACTCTTTTATTTCGATAAGTGCCATTCGATAGGGAGCTTTTGATATTGATTCCGTTCTAGGAGACAAATCAATCGTAAACTTGACTTCTCGATCTGGAGGTAGTCTAGGTAATTCATCTGGAAACACATCGGGAAAATATTTAACTACTAGAATATCATCAATCCTTAAGGACTCATTTTCTACATCCTTTACATGTGCTAAATACGCTTCACACCCATATCATAACAGTCTCTTCATTTGGATAGCAATTAAAAACTTCTTCTCTTGTTTCTTTCCTTTGAATATCACTTCAATACCATCCTTGGTCTCTAATTTCACTTTCTTGCTTTTACATTCGATTTACACATAGTGGTTTGAAAACCAATCCATCCCTAATAGAATGTAGAATTCTCCTAACTTAAAAAGAATTAAGTCAGCGGAAAAGTGCCGACCTTCTATAATCCTATCGCAAATGGGACAGATTCTCTTGGCAGTAACTCTTTTTTGATTCGCTACTTCTCTAATCAAATTAGGTTCGAGAGGGTATGCAACACACTTTAATCTATCCATAACACTTTCAGAATAAAGGATTTAGTTGCTCCAGAATCCATTAAAACTTTAACTTTTAATGAGTTTATATCAAGCATACTTGCCACCACATCCGCATTCTGTACAACATCTTTCATTATCATATTGAACGTTCTTGCACTTGGCTGAGCTGCTGGTGCTACAGAGGGCGATGGTCCAGTAATCCTAAGCACATTCTCCTTCTAAATAGGCTCATTACAGTTCCTTGCCATATGGCCCACCTTTCCATATTTAAAATAAGTCAATTCCGGCTTCCTTGCTTCACTTGGTCATTCCGTCGAATAGTGACCTTCTTGATTGTACTTAAAACAAATCACGACTTCTTGTCTCAGATTGAGAAACCTCATCTCCAACTGATCTTGCATATAATTTGGAAAATACTTCTCTAAAACATCTCCGTAAACTTCTCCCAGATTATAATTTTTCCTTCAAACTGCGCCTTTGAAAATTTCTACCTATAACTTACCTCAACCTAAAGGTAATAACTTGCATACTGCGCCTTTTTCTCATCCTTAACTTCCGCTAACTCGAACGCTTTTCATTTCTCTCAACCCCGGCTGAGCTTTAATCGGTTCTGGCAATCCTAGAAACTCTGGGGGATGCACGGACTGAAAATGTTTGAAGTTTCTGACTTTAGGGGCTACATGTTGTTACAAAAGTTGAACAAGTCGGTTCCTCATAGGAGTATCTTGGTTTAGTTCTTGGTCTTGGGTTTGAGTTTTTGATTGGTGGTTTGGTGATGTGACCATTCTTTACAATCCCGATTGAGCAATTATTTAGTAATACGATAGCGTGTCATATATAACAATAAAGATTCTTTTTGAAACCATTTATAGGTTTTAAGCTTTACCCACTTGCACATGCAATCCTATTACTACATAATTCGCTCTTCAGTAATGGTCCTCACATGGTATAAGATATGATTTACAAGATATTTAGAAACATGGTATGTAAAAGAGTTGATAAATATTTCCAGGGTTTACAAGGCGAAAGATTTATATAAGGCTTCAACAGTGCATAATAAAGAAGTTTAGGTACAATAAGTTCGGGCATAAGTTATAATGATATAGCAGGATAAAATAGAGGAAAAACTGGAAAACATCCCCCTTCCTACCCTCAACTTCTAACTAGCCTCTACTAACTACAACCATAGAAAACCAAACATAATACAACAACATCGACAATTACTGGTCCACCAAAGGTCCTATATGGTCATCACCATCTAACTATACAAGATCTCTTTCAATCCGGACTACATCCAACGAATTATCTTATAAACCCTCGGGGCCTCAACATCTGCATCACTAATGGATGGTCCCTTGTCCAATCTCCTCCGGTAAACTGCTCCACCATCTTAACACGAACTATCCACTCATCGGCCAACATTGAAGTCTGTTGCCTAGATTCACGAGCTAATCTATCCACCAAAGCTCTCAACTCTTGATATTAATACTCATTTTGATGTCATATCAAATTAGATATCAATACAAACTTTGATGCTAACAACATCCCATACTGAAGTTAACATCAATCATCTATAATAATACCACTTTTGATATTTAACAACAACCTAAGTATCAACATCAATGAGAAACTGAATTAAAACTCCTATCGTCTGAACTAGGGTCCTGAGAGAAGACTTAAAATAGCAGCCACGAAATAACATTAGGGTTAAATAAACCTCCAACTGACTCAAAGCCCTAACTCTATTCACGCTCTTATCCTATTCACTTAGACTATACCTAATAGTCTAACTCAACTCTACATGAGTCGAACACTCTCGCAATATAATTTCCCAAATACCCTTTATCCTAAGTTGTCTCAGGGAATAGATCATGTAGCTCTGATACCAAACTTGTGACGCCCTCAATCTCGGGGTTAGGAAATGAGGACCCACACACCATCAAACTAATAATACCAACAGATATAATAAACCCTGATTAAATACTAACAGGATCTAAACAGGATTAAGTTTGAAACAAGATTACAACTACCAACCAAAATAAATTAATTACAACCCAAAATATTAATGAATTCAATTTCATTCAATTCCTAAGTGGAACCGAAAGATAACCCACTAATTCTGAACCAACTTAAAGAATCCTTCCATCTACTACGCATGCTCACACTCACTGCTACCTGCTCTGGCATCTGGAAACCTATGTAATCTGTTTTGATTTCATTGATATTAATAAAAGACATATTTTGTTTTTATTACGGGCTTTATCTATTTAAGTGTTTAAATAAGATATACCATAGTTTAGAGTAAAGCTTTTTATGGATTATGATGAGATCATAATAGTGAGACCTAAAAAGATGATAACTCTAAACTTAAATAGTTCCTGGTCGTAGGATTACTAACTGGTAATTAATAATCCGCAAAGATCGGTACATACTATGCTTGCTTCATTATGAAGGATGTCTGTTCTCATAGACATTTGTGTGGTGACACTATAGCTAGTATGTAGGTGCTTATTATAGAATAAGTTCACTGAACATGACTCGCCCAACTGAACAACTGATGGAGTTCACTCACGTGTGAGCAGTTGTTCGCTTAGTGATAGTTGTACAAGTATCCTTAGACTTGAGGTCATCATAGTCATCTTGTGTACAGTGAACTATGCTTTGGTTTAGTTCTTAGTCTCCAGGGACAATTATTAGGGCTCTTCTGGGTATAGGAATTTGTACACGAAGATAGTGTATGATCAATAAAGGATCTACCCCTTCCAGTGAAGGAAGCGAATGTTCAAGGCTGATCCACTTATGCTAGTTCAGGAATCTCTGGCCAGAGTGAATGAAATTAGAAAGGAGTTTCTAATTTGCATAGAACTACGCATAGTAAATGGTAAGCAAGTGATTGAATTAGATAGGCTTGACACGAGATCCATGCCTTGTATTTAATCGGGACATTGTAGGGTAGAAGGAGTTTATTATACGGTAACTATTCACTGAATAGGTTCTTGGTATTCTAAGCAGTGAATTCATATTATCCGGATAGTCGCGATATGCTGAGAAGTATCCTTCACGATGTAGAATAAATGTGATTAATTAATTAATCATATATAATAAATTAGAGAATTTATATAAATAATGATAAAATAGTTTTATTATTATTTATTTCTACTACCGGCTTAATATTGAACCTACAGGGTCACACCATAAAAAGAGAATGATTTATTGGTGGAGGAATTAATTAATAATGGCTAATAATTATTTATTTGTGAAATAAATATTTATTTGGCAAATTTAATAATTGATTAAATGAGATTTAATTGATTATAAATTAATTAAGAAAAGTTCTTAATACTATTAATTAAGGATTTAATTTTTGGAAATTAAATCAAGAGAGAGAATTATTTCTAAAGTATTTAGAAAAAGGATTAATGATTAAAAGGTGTTTTAATTATTAATGAGAATAATAAATGGGATAATAATAATAATATTTATGGGAAAATTTCAGCTGAAAATTTTGCCTATAAATACACTATTATAGACCCTAATTTTATTTAAACCTCATCGAAACCCGAAAACCCAAAAAGTTTGGAAAACTCAATTCTCTCCACCTCCTTCCTCCTCCTTAACATCGTTTTCTTGGTGGATACCGGTGGGGTGCTTTACACTTGAGGAGCAACTGCTAAGGATCTCTGATCGTTGTCTCCGAATTATTTTAAAGGTAAAATTCGATCCCTCGAATTTTTATTCATGATCCGTATGCTTTTATTTGGATTTTGTATATGTAAAAGTGTTTTGCCATGCCCCCGCTGCGTTTAAAATCCAACAATGGTATCAGAGCATAGGTTGTATGCATATAGATCTGTGGTAAAAATTTCAGAATTTTATGTGCTTCTATGAATTAATTATGATTTTTACAAGTTATATTATGGATTAATTTTGTCTGATGAGAAATCGTTTCTCAGAATAATTTTGAATGTTGATCTGGGTTCTACAAGTGTTGTAGATCGTCTGGGTATTTTTTCATAATTTTATGATGTATAGAATTTTTATTATGAATTTTTGAAGTTGTTTCAATTAAAATTCGTATAAAATAAATCATATATATATATAAATTGTTTATAAGTATGTATATATATCTATATACATCTGTGGTTTGTACTGCTGTTTGTCTGTGATGTCTGCTGTATGGAGAAGAACAGAAAGAAGACAGGTTCTGTCAGGCGGCATTCCGGGAATGCGTTACACACCTGTGGCGCATTCACGGAATGCGTTACACCCTTTAATGGATTAAAAGGGGTGTAACGCATCACCGGAATGCGTTACAGGTCTAGTAACGCGTTCCTGTAATGCGTTACAGCCCGACTGTCCATATTAAAATTGATTTTCTGGGAGTTTCGTAACTCCGTTTTGGGCGTGCAATATACCGTGGGATTCGTTTTTCCGAGACGGATCTAATGGAGTGATCAATTTTAGTTTATATAAAAGTTTTGAACTTTTTATATTTCCATGAAGTGTTTTAAAGCTGTTTTTGATCGTTTGAATTGATTTTAAATGCTTCATGTGATACATAGAGATGTATAATGATTAGACTAATGTGCTAGATGATATAACATGCCTACCTTGATGTTTATTCATGTTGATATATGTGATATATGCTTAGTTTATCATGTGATGATAGATTTAGGTGAACTTAAATGAACATAAGGCGTTTGTTAGACAACCTAGTATAGTTAAATTGTTTCATAACCTTAATAATAATATTATGAATACAATCATGAGATTCTTGTGTTTATGAAACACGTAATTGAATATGAATTTTTGATATGAGAGAAAGGATGATTCTGTCAACAACAGATTTCTATCTGTAAGAAAGGGTTATTAAGTGACGCCTCTTGACAATGCTCCACCCGATCTGGGAATCATCTGATTATTGATTATTGATTTGAAATATTTAATTTAAAAGGAAGAATTTCTTTATAATATGATTATGATTGTAACGTAATATAATCCCTCTAAAATTAAATAATATCAAATAGTAATTGGCTAATGACACAACGGGCTTGTGTCGGTCATAGCCTTCCAACATGATAGAAATTAGTTCTTATTTTTGAATCATTGTCGTTTCGTGCCACAGCCGAGGGCTTTGATTTCGAAATAAGAAATACTTGTCTATTACATAGAGATGTGTACATTGAATAAGAATCTAAAGGTCGTTACGTGCCACAGCCGTGGGCCATTTGGGGACTGATTCAACTGTACGGAATGTTGGGTTAGACTTGACTTAGAATATTGAGTTTGTCGTGCCACAGCCGTGACTCAATTATTCAAGAGGCTAAAGTTTGATTAGGGAATAACATAAGATGTAATTGACAAGAGTTGTCTGCCTATTGAACATTACATGGCATTTCGTGCCACAGCCGGGGTCGTGTAATAGAATGTAGGATCCATATTCCCACTAGCATTATGAATGCTTAATTTTTCACGTAGGGGGTTGAATAAATTAGGAAAACTAGTGGGAGCCACTTATGAATAAAGACCCGATTCATATAGTGTTTTGAAATGAAATCGAATATTTGCTAAGTGTTGTTATGTGTTTATCATTTACAGATTTACTTTGTACGTTATGTCTTCTGCACTATCACTCAGGAGTATACTAGATGCTCACAAATTAACTGGTCCTAATTATGCTGACTGGCTTCGAAACTTGAGAATTGTTCTCAGGATTGAGAAGCTGGAATACGTGATTAACTCACCTAAGCCTACTGAACCTACTAGTGATGCACATAATGGTGAACATGTTGTGTATCATAGGTGGATAGATGATGCAAATGTTGCTCAATGCATCATGCTAGCTTCCATGAACATTGAGCTACAGAAGCAACATGAGCATATGGATGCTCACACTATCCTCATGCATCTACAAGAGTTGTATGATGTGGCGGGGAGGACAGCTCGATATGAGATATCGAAGGAGTTGTTCGGTTGTAGGATGTCTGAGGGATCATCTGTGAATGACCATGTACTTAAGATGATCAATTTGATTGAACGTTTTGGACAACTTGGTTTTGCTATGGATGGGGAGCTGAGCCAAGACTTGGTCTTGCAATCGCTTCCGAGTTCGTTCTCGCAGTTTGTTATGAACTTTCACATGAATAAGTTGGATGTCATCCTGCCTGAACTCCACAACATGTTGAAGACTGCGGAATCGAATTTTCCCCCTAAGAAGAGTTCTGTTCTTCTAATTGGTGAAGGTTCCAATCCTAAGAAAAGGAAGAGGAACTCTTCCAAGAAGAAGAAAGTAGGTGAGAAAACGCCGGTTCCACCAAAAGCTGAAGACCCCAAGAGCAAACTTGTTTGCTTTCACTGTAACAAGGTGGGGCACTGGAAGAGGAACTGCAAGTTTACCTTACAGAATTGAAGAAGAAGAAGGGTAGTGAGACTGCTGCTTCTGATTCAGGTATGTTCATGATAGAAGTGAATATGTCATTAAATCAAATTTCTACTTGGGTATTAGATACCGCCTGTGGTTCTCAAATCCGTAATTGTTGCAGGGACCAAGGAGAAGTAGGACTCTTGAAGAAGAGGAGGTGATTCTACTGATGGGAAATGGAGCAAGAGTTGCTGCTGAAGATGTAGAATCATTTCATTTATATATGCCTACGGGCAAGACTATTGTTTGAAATAATTGTTATTTTGTTCCCTCGATTGTGAGGAATATTATTCCCATGTTAGACTTGGCTGGATTTTCATTTATTATTGGGAATAATGAATGTTCTATTCTTAGAGATAATATTCTTTGTGGACGTGGTACTTTAAATAATGGTCTGTATAAATGTGACATAATTTACTTCAGATTGAACAAGCTAATAAAAGAAAAGGGATGATGAAAATCTCACTTCATAGTGGCACTGCAGTCTCCATTTAGTGGACATGGAGAGAGGGCTGCAGATTTGCTAGGAATGGTACACACAGATGTATGTGGACCAATGTCGACGCAAGCCATGGGTGGATTTTCATACTTCATTACTTTCATAGATGATAGATCTGGATTCGGATATGTGTTTGATGAGACACAAGTCTGAGGCCTTTGAAAAGTTCAAAGAATATAAGTATGAAGTGGAGAAACAACCAAATATAGTATTATAACTCTTCGATCAGATCGAGGTGGTGAATACTTTAATGTAGTGTTTCTAGATTATCTCAAAGTAAATGGTATAGTCTCCCAGTGGACGCCTCCATATTGGTATCTGAAAGGAGAAATTGAACTTTGTTAGACATAGTTCGGTCCATGATGAGCTATGCAAATCTTCCAGTATTCCTATGGGGTTATGCATTGGAAACCTCAACATATTTACTGAATAAGGTGCCTTCCAAAATCTGTTCCTCAAACTTTGTATGAGATATGGAAAGAAAGGAAACCGAGTCTTAAACACGTTAAGATTTGGGGATGTCCAAGCTTATGTCAAGTAAGTTGACCCAGATAAGCTGGAATATCGATCCTTAAAATGTAGTTTTGTGGGATATCCTAAAGAGACTTTAGGGTATTACTTTTACACCGATCATCGGGTGTTTATATCCAGACATGCTACCTTCTTGGAAAAGGAGTTTATCCTTGAAGGAAATAGTGGGAGCAAAATTGAACTTGATGAAGTTCAAGAAGCACAAACTACTACGGATCAAGTGGAAACACCTGTTCTGACTGAACAACCTTTTGTGGAACAGCCCATTCATAGGTCTGGGAGAGTGTCTCGCCAACCTGAGAGGTATTATGGCCTTGTCATTGAGAATGACAATGAGTTGTTGATCATTGATGATGACGACCCTGTGACCTATAATGAGGCTATGAGTAGTGTTGACTCAGAGAAATGGCATAGTGCCATGAAATCCAGAATGGAATCTATGTATACGGTATACAAAAGATAGATTATAGCAGATGGCCAGGTGGAGACCTTTAAGGCCAAGCTTGTGGCAAAAGGATTCAAACAAAGGCAATGAATTGACTTTGATGAAACCTTTTACCTGTAGCCC
Source organism: Apium graveolens (assembly GCF_009905375.1). Classification (NCBI taxonomy): domain Eukaryota; kingdom Viridiplantae; phylum Streptophyta; class Magnoliopsida; order Apiales; family Apiaceae; genus Apium; species Apium graveolens. The sequence goes on from NC_133652.1 coordinate 88,407,277, forward strand.
TATTAAAATCAGTTCGGATTTTGCTTGCGATTGCTGCTTACTACGACTATGAGATCTGGCAATTAGCCAGATGGTTTTCTTTCCAAGAGAAATGAAAACCTAGTGTGTAAGCTACTGTGAACCATATGTGGTTTAAAGCAAGCTTCTCGAAAGATGGAACATTCGTTTTGATGAGATAATCAAAGAGTTTGATTTTATCAAAAATGCAGATGAACCATGCGTCTACAAAAGGGTTAGTGGGAGCGCGGTAACATTTCTTGTATTGTATTGAATTAGAGTTGACACACATAATAACATAGCAGACCCACTCACAAAGCTACTTATGAAAGTCACTTTGATCGTCATGAAGACAAGATGGGTATTAGATACCAGAGTGATTGGCTTTAGTACAAGTGGGAGATTGAAAGGAATATGTCCTAAGTCCAATCATGTATTAGGATTTAGGAATAACTTTTATGTAATCTATTTTGATTTCATTGATATTAATAAAAGACTTGTTTTGTTTTTATTATGGGCTTTATCTATTTAAGTGTTTAAATAAGATATACCATAGTTTAGAGTAAAGCTTTTTATGGATTATGATGAGATCATAATAGTGAGACCTAAAAAGATGATAACTCTAAACTTAAATAGTTCCTGGTCGTAGGATTACTAACTGGTAATTAATAATCTGCAAAGATCGGTACATACTATGCTTGCTTCATTATGAAGGATGTCTGTTCTCATAGACATTTGTGTGGTGACACTATAGCTAGTATGTAGGTGCTTATTATAGAATAAGTTCACTGAACATGACTCGCCCATCCGAACAACTGATGGAGTTCACTCACGTGTCAGCAGTTGTTCGCTTAGTGATAGTTGTACAAGTATCCTTAGACTTGAGGTCATCATAGTCATCTTGTGTACACTGAACTATGCTTTGGTTTAGTTCTTAGTCTCCAGGGACAATTATTAGGGCTCTTCTGGGTATAGGAATTTGTACACGAAGATAGTGTATGATCAATAAAGGATCTACCCCTTCCAGTGAAGGAAGCGAATGTTCAAGGCTGATCCACTTATGCTAGTTCAGGAATCTCTGGCCAGAGTGAATGAAATTAGAAAGGAGTTTCTAATTTGCATAGAACTACGCATAGTAAATGGTTAGCAAGTGATTGAATTAGATAGGCTTGACATGAGATCCATGCCTTGTATTTAATCGGGACATTGTAGGGTAGAAGGAGTTTATTGTACGATAACTATTCACTGAATAGGTTCTTGGTATTCTAAGCAGTGAATTCATATTATCCGGATAGTCGCGATATGCTGAGAAGTATCCCTCACGATGTAGAATAAATGTGATTAATTAATTAATCATATTTAATAAATTAGAGAATTTATATAAATAATGATAAAATAGTTTTATTATTATTTATTTCTACTACCGGCTTAATATTGAACCTACAGGGTCACACCATAAAAAGAGAATGATTTATTGGTGGAGGAATTAATTAATAATGGCTAATAATTATTTATTTGTGAAATAAATAATTATTTGGAAAATTTAATAATTGATTAAATGAGATTTAATTGATTATAAATTAATTAAGAAAAGTTCTTAATACTATTAATTAAGGATTTAATTTTTGGAAATTAAATCAAGGGGGAGAATTATTTCCAAAGTGTTTAGAAAAAGGATTAATGATTAAAAGGTGTTTTAATTATTAATGAGAATAATAAATGGAATAATAATAATAATATTTATGGGAAAATTTCAGCTGAAAATTTTGCCAATAAATACACTATTATAGACCCTAATTTTATTTAAACCCCATCGAAACCCGAAAACCCAAAAAGTTTGGAAAACTCAATTCTCTCCACCTCCTTCCTCCTCCTTAACATCGTTTTCTTGGTGGATACCGGTGGAGTGCTTCACACTTGAGGAACAACTGCTAAGAATCTCTGATCGTTGTCTCCGAATTATTTTAAAGGTTAGATTCGATCCCTCGAATTTTTATTCATGATCCGTATGCTTTTATTTGGATTTTGTATGTGTAAAAGTGTTTTGCCATGCCCCCGCTGCGTTTAAAATCCAACAAGAATCATATCAATCTTTATGGGATTCCAAAAAATAAGACTACGATCAACAATCAGAGGATTAGGATTACGAGATTCTTATCAAAAGAAGAACTATTCTCATACTAGAGGGGTCATCAAGGATGAATATCAATGATTCAACAACAAAGGAAGAAGTATTGAAAAAGAGTTATAACGATAATCAACAAATCATGTTCGAGGAATTCAAGTTATAACGGGATAGTTATCAAATAAATGTAGTTCAAGGAATTCAAATTATAAGCAATGGTCAATATAGGGAATTATTGAAGCAATACTAGAAATCAAGTTCGAGGTATTCAAGAGAATTAATCATCAAGGAAAAGGTTTTCAAGTTAATGAAGAATTCAGGTTATTCAAGACATTTCGCAAGGGAATTCATAAAGGTTCTCTTAGGGTTTACGAGATCATAGGGTGATAAAGGAAATAGGCAATGTAATCGGGTATGAATCAATCAAGTGGTTGTAAATGGTCGAACATGATTCAATAACAAGTTATCACAAGAATTAATATTAGGGTTTCTCAGAATTCAATAACAGGTTTATCACAAGTATAAAAAAAATCACTACTTTATCATGGCATTAGCATTATCAATTCATAAGACAAGGCAGAGTTACTTGCCTTAAATCGCTTTCCTGCATTACTGAAATTAAAACCGAACTACTGAAGCTGAACTAATGCCACCTAAGTTTCCTTTCCCTTTTCTAGCCTGAATGCCTCCACTATTTGAATCTAGAATCCTGAATACCTCCGCTATCTGAATCTAAAATCCAAAACATAATCCCTAATTAGATACTTATTCGCACTCGACGTTCCCCGAATGTCTAACGATTATCCCAACTCGCATTAAAGCTTAACTTATATACACGAGTATAATCACAGAATATTCACATAGCACTTAGTAGTATATACTTATATACTTAACTCGTATATTCAAGAATAATCATAGAGTACTCATATAACACATAGCGAGTATATACTTGTATACTTAAATCTATATCTTAACAAAACAATCACGATCTAAATAACTCGACAACCAAACAACTATTCCTTCATTTTTAACTATAAAATTCGAACCAAAACAAATGGTACCAAGCCAAGAAATCAACATGCAACCACTTAACTTGACATGCAACTAACCAAACATCTTTTAAACACCATATCAATCTTACACAAACCATATAATTAGACTCTAAAATTAAATTGACCAAACAACTTGAATCAACCCTTTTTAATACCATATACCATTCGGCTTTTTCAATAAAACACAAATAATTTATCAAATATCGACATGCAAGGTTCCATTTACAATTTAAACCTATTTTAATCCATTCCAAACAAGAAAACTTCTTGAAATCATTTCTTATAAATCAAAAACCGAACCAAAACATTATTTTGAACAAAATCTTAACATGCATAAATCCAATCATTTATTCCTTTGAAAATCGAATGAAATCCATACTTTTAATAATCAAAACTTAACTTATTCATACTTATCTACTCACATATCCAATATAAACCAAATTATATTTCTAAATTAAACAATAACCCAATTAACAACAAAACAACTTGTAGAATCGACATGCAATCAATCAACTCAACATGTAATACTCTAAATCACAAATCCAACTTAATTAAACCAGTGGTCTAATCATTTAACCCATCTTCTTTCCAAACCAAACAAAATATAACTTGATTACACTTAGGACTTTACATGAATGCAAGGAAACCAACTCAAAAACAAAGGTTTATATATATATATATATCATCAAAACCAATCGAACATTAAAACCCTTTCGCAAAACTCATGCATTCGAACCAAAAACCAAATCTTTGAACCAAAACCCTTTGTAAACTTTGAATCAAAATCAAAACCCACCTTTTTAATAGCAAAAGTTGAACCTATCTCCAAAACAAATCAAGAAAATCACATAAGTTATGTACTATACTCTCTCTTAAGGTCATACACTAAGAAATTGTATTTTTCTTAGATATAACCAAGAGATGTTGATACAAAACTCCCTTAAACGCTTACATGAAAAGAGTATATGGATAGAGAATTGTAAATGATAAAGATTAATGGCAAGATCTTTGAATTCCAAGTAGATTTTGGTGTTGCATGTAGGATAGAGAGAGAGAGAGAGAGAGTGTTCGGGTGAGAGAGAAAAGAAGAGAGGGAGAGAGCCGAGAGAGAGAGAGGGGGGGGGGGGGAGGAGAAAAGGGAGAGAAGGAAAACAAATGAGATGAGTGAAGTGGTGAGTGAAATGACAAGCTTTTAAATTGATTCTCCCTTGTGCAAAGTTAGCGGCTTTTAGAATTTACCAATCTATCCTTCTCCTACTACTAGCACAAAATGCATGCAAGGCTAGAGTGGTAATTTGGTTAGGTAGAAAAGAGTTAATGGGGTGGAAAATGATACAACTACCCTTCTCTTATATTGTGAGTGGAAATGCATGCAAGGGCAATTAGGTAATCTAATAATTATTAATCTAATTAATTACAAAGAATACATTTTATAAATAAAACCATAAATCTATAAATTACAAGAGTGACATCATAAAATAACTTAAAATTTTAGGAATTTAATAAAACTAAATTCAAAATTTATAAATAAAAATAATTTTAAAAACTATTTTTCTTAAAGAATAAAAATGGATTTATAACCTATATAAATAGCAATTAATGCACTTCTTATTTTCTAAAATTCCAAATAATATCATACAAGCATATAATCACATAATCATGCACCTTAACATAGATTCACATATCACGTATCGTAATGAAATATACTTAATCATTAAATTTTCCTTTTTACTAATATTCATTCTTCGCGTAATGGGTCGTGTAATAACCCCAAAATTTTGAACTTTTTGTAACCCTTATGAATAGTGTTTTTGCTGATTATGCTGAATAAGAATACTTTTCATGCCACACTATGTAGGGGTTCTTCTATTGTTATTCTGAGATCTTATTAGTACTCTATATGGTATATAAGTGTATGTAAAGATCGTCAGAATCGATATTCGAACACTTTGATTTTCCCAGAAAATCCACCAGATACCGAAAGAATTGAGGATAAGGTAACAGGATAAAAAGGATTTAAATTCAAAGATTATAAGAGAGGATCATAAAAGGAATATAATGTATTGAGAAAGGTTAAGGAAACCCAAGTAATAAGATCCCGGGTATGATCCCTCAAACGATAAACGAGAACGAAAGTTAAGCGAACCGTATAACAGATCAGCGGTCATTAGCCAAGTAATTAGGAGCTAATCAAAGAGGTTAGTGATGATGATGTCACCACACCAACAAGAAGAGGACAAGTGTGGGAAGATGACATAGGAGGATGATATAAGCATGACCAAAGGGAAGGAAGTGTTGGTTGATTATAAACCACACAAAATTTACCATGGTTAAAAGGAAATTAAGCAAAACAAAAGGCAAAACAACCAACAAAACAATTCAAATCACAAAAACACATTTTGACTTCACCTTTCATGAAGAAGCTCTCGGCCTTTTCCATTTCAAGGAAGAAGAAAATTCAAAAACCAAGTTCCAAGCCTTGTTAATTAGTGAGGTAATTATCTAAGGTTCCTTGTACATAGATATAGATATCCTATGAATCTAAGCTTCCAATTCCTTCACAATCTCTTCCAATAAATCATGGAAGAAGAGAGTGAATAGTGTTTTTCAAGAACTTGAAATTTTGATCTTGTGTTTTTGCTTAGATAAAGCTTTAGTAAGGATTTTCCAAGGTTGTTCCAAGCTCATTACTTACTCTTACTCACAAGGAAGGTATAATCTCTTAAACTAGCATAGTTATTGAATGTTAAGAGCTTGTTATGAGTAGTATAGTTCATGAGAAGCATGGTTATTGAATATTTAGAGATTGGTTGGTTTAGTAATGTTTTTGGAATGGTAAATCTTGATTATTAGTTAATGAACTTAAGTAAGATCTTAGTTCATGATTGAGAAGTAGTATAAATTGGAAATCTTGAGTTGTTGGGGCTGTTGTAGTAAATAATAGATGAAGTTTGGTTGTAGTGGTGATTGTGGGTTGAATTGTGAATTGATTGGAATGGTTTAAATTTGGTAATCGCGTAAACATAACTGTCGTAATGCACTGTAATAATCCCAATTTTTGGGAAATTTTTGAAACCCTTATGAATAGTGTTTTTGCTGAATGAGAAAACTTTTCATGCCACACTATGTAGGGGTTCTGATATGGATATTCTGAGATTTTATTAGTACTTTATATGGGATATAAGTGTATGTAAAGATCGTCAGAATCCAAATCCGAACACTTTGATTTTTCCCGGAAATCCAATAGATACGGAAAGAATTGAGTATAAGGTAACAGGATAAAAAGGATTTAAATTAAAGGATTATAAGAGAGGATCATAAAAGGAATACAATATATTGAGAAAGGTTAAGGGAACCTAAGTAATAAGATCCCGGGTATGATCCCTCAAACGATAAACAAAAACGAAAGTTAAGCGAACCGTATAACAGATCAGCGGTCATTAGGCAAATGATTAGGAAGTTAATCAAGGGGATTAGTGGGGATGATGTCATCCAACCAATAGAAAGAGGACAAGGAGGGGAGGATGATATCATGAGGATGACACAAGCATAACATGGGAAGGAAGGAGGTGTGGTTGAATGAGAACCACACAAATTCAAGGGCAACAAGGTAATTGACTAAATCAAACACAAAAACAAAGCAACCAAGCCAAGTAAAATCATTTTCATCAAAACCAAAAAGAAACCAAGGCATTGTTCTTCATGCTCTCGGCCAAAACAAAACCAGAACACTAAAACTGCTGTATCTCCTTCATTTCTCACTTAAATATTGTGTTCAATAGCTCATTGGAAAGGTATTGAGATGGCCTACAACTTTTGTTCACAAGTCTCGTCCAAATAATCATGGTAAGACCCTCATTTTTACAGTTCTTTAAATCGGACTTTTAGAAACTTCAAAGCCTAACTTTGTGTTCTTAATTTCTTTGGAAAGATCAAGCTTGTAGGAGGATCCCTAAGGCTTCCTAGCAACTTAACACCTCCCAAGGAAGGTATAAACTTCAAACCCTAGCCTTTACTTTATTTTTTAGTAAGTTTAATGGTTGGTGTTGTGAAATGAGAAGCATGGATTGTGATTATTAGTAGTTTGGTTTGATTTGGAAGTGTTTTGGTAATTGAAGCTTGATTATAGTTCATAGGTCTTGATTGTGGTTGTTTGAGTTGAAAACCTTGGAGATTATGGACTGATGTGGTATGTTTTAGGTGAAGTTTTGTTGTATTGATGGTTATGAGTTGGTTGGTGGTTAATTGGAGTAGTTTAAACATTGGTAATCGCGTAAACATAGCCGTCATAACGTCCGATTTTCTTTGGACTGTTTTTGTGCATAACATTAGGACCCGAGAACCCCCTGCTATATTATGACCACTGCCATGTTTAGATAGCTCATGTTACGAGCTTCGTTTTGATATGTAGTTCGTTCGATTCCGATGCACGGTTTAGGAGAAACGACAGTTTCAAGTAACGGCGTTTCGCGAACGAAACTTTTCCCCTCGCCTTACTTTGAAACATAGGTTAAAGACCAAAAAGGGTTAATTAATGTATGAAACATTTATGGTAAGTGTGTTAGGAAGTTGGTAAGACACTCGCGAAGGAATCGCCTTAAAACTCGTAAAGGTTAAATTATTAAAAATGGTGGAGCCGAGGGTACTCGAGTGACTTAAGAGAATCAGTAAGCGCAAAACAAGCGTTAGAGTCTAAGTTAGTTAAAGTATAGATTTACAAGTGACTTTGGTTTAATTCCAACTTACTTGTTGTTTATAGGTTACCAGACTCGTCCCGAGCCATTCGTAACCCCCAGTCGCTCATGCAAGTTTTTTACCCGTTATACTGTTGTTGTGATGTATATATGCATATGCATTATCTTGCGATAGATGCATGATGTTTATATTAGCAAATATTGCAATATATTGAAGCATGCTGCAATGGTATATATATGCATGCCTGTTTCATATTCTTTCCATATATAATTGTTGATTCAGTTGATAATACCTATGCTAGAGGATAGCGGTAACTTGCATATACCCTTAGTATAGGGACCCAAAAGGTGGAAATATTTTCTAAACCGGGAGTCGAGGATCCCGAGTATAATATATATATTTATATAAATATATGATTATAGTTTTCAAAACTATTAATCGAATAAGGTTTATTCGATAACTTTATTTTATTTAATGAATATTATTTTGAATATTCATTCGAGGGCTTATGACTCAGTTTATATTATTAATGATTATTAATTGGATATTCATTTGAGGATGTATGACTCCTTTATTTTATTTAATGAATATTGTTTATAATATTCATTCGAGGTATTATGATTCCGCTTACTATTTATTAATATTCTTTATTTTATTAAAGAATAATGTTCGATAATCAAACTTACTTTTGATATTCAAGTAAAGATATTACTTTCGTATAAGTATATCTTGATTAATTGCTATTCATTCAAGTATAAGTTTTCCAACTTCTACCTCAATTATTCTTTATAGGAATATTATTTAGATAATAATATTCAGATATTTCTTTCAAATTGGGACTGATTTATTTTATTAAATCAGCATTACTCCAAACATTCTTAAAAATATTTTCGAGTCTTCAAAATGATTTTTAAAAGTTAGAGCGGATCCCAAAACTCATTTTTATATTTAAGATCTTCCTTTTAAAGGGGATTTAAATACTCGTTCAAAACCTGAGGGATCCGGCTCTATGGTGTATTTTATATTCGCAACAAGGTTGCTGTTTTGATAAATGAATTGATTACTTGCCCAATGTTCGGGAAGTAAGCCCATCTAATTGAGTCGGCATAAGCGACAGGCCGGGGTACGGTCTATCAAAGTGTAAGTGGCTGGGTGGCAGTCCATCAACGCGTGAGTGGCCGGGTAACGGTCTAGCGCGAGGTCCTAATGCGACCAGGGTGATGACCGGTGAGGAATTCATCCATCTACAGTAGAAAAGGTTACTTATTGGTATCTTTGCCTGATTAGCAAGATATCTGGTTTATGCCAAAATTCTTTTCCTTTCCAAAATTCATTGGATATTATAACTCTGTTCATACTTTACATGACAGAGATTTTCAGGAAATGTATGAGATATATATATATATATATATGGATATATATATCAGGACTTAATGAAGCATCTCGTAACTTCATTATTTATAATGATATTTCAAGGATTGAATCTATTCAAGTCTTATCTTGTAGTCTCATCTATGTGATGAACTTTTGAAACTGATTATAACTTGAACGGTGGTAGTTCAAGTAGTATTTGGAAAAGATATAAGTATATTGGAGTATCTTGTAACTTCATCTTTTAAACTTATATCTAGTAAATGATTATCTTATGCATGACAAAGATTTTCAGAAAAACGTTGAGACAAGGTTAGATATATGAGATCACCTTGCAACGATATTTTTATACAGTTATACACTGGAACTCTGTGTGTATTATGCATGGAAGAGGACTTCCAATATTTTGAAAAGTATATATGTATATATATACTGAATATTTTGCGACTTCATCGCATTAAGATATCAACTTGGTTCATTTCTTTTGACCAAGACTTTCATGAGTACTATGAGAAGGCTCATATACTATTAATCATTATACATATTATTTTGGTGGGCTTGCTGCTCACCCTTGCTTATTTCTTCATCACACAACAACAGTTAGGAAAGATGGCCAGACTCCAGCAGACCCAGCGCAAGCGCGTGGGAAGCGTCCCGCGTCTTCCCGTTGATGTTGTAGCTGCTATAGCTGCAGAGGTAGATCTATTGTAGATCAGACCATCTACTTTTGAGAATCAATTATGTATAATTATAACTTGTGGCAGATAATGGCAATTAACTGTAAATTTATCAAGTAATCATTTTGGGTTGTAATAACTTTTAAATTGTGGATTCAAAGACTTGTACTTATTTAAATTTCATCTCTGAGACTATAACGGGTTGTGGTGTGTGTTAGTGTGGGGTCATAGCATAAGGTTATTTATTATTAATTAAGTGAAGTGATATTGTGGAAAGAAAGACCGTGACGACCCGGATCCCCGACCCCGGATCTGGGGGTGTTACAGAAATGGTATCAGAGCTAAGCGTTATAAACCTCAGAGATGATGGGACGTTAAGATAATAAGTTCACTAGATAATAAGAACTCGTGCCAAGTTCATAGTCGGACTACCTAACGTAGTACTGACATTAAAAACCCTTATGGGAACCCTTATAAATGTAGCGATAGAAGCGTAGTTCGTTATCGTATATGGTAGCGGGACTCCGAACCCTGAAGTTGAGGAACATCAACGCGATGATGTTTATATTATTATTGGGGATCAGATTATGGATCCGATAGAGCGTCCTAAACGCGGGACCGGATGGTTGATATTGAGGATGTAGCGTTGAGGATGTTGCCCTCGAAGGGATAGTTGCTGAGGAGGATCCCATGGAGGATCCTGACAAAAATGAATAAAGGACCACTGAGGAATTGATGACCATGGATAGGGCAACTACCAGAGGTAGGATTGGCCGGTCCACTACCGGAGGTTCGTTCAAGTTGTAAAGATAGTAGCCCCTTTAACGCGGCTTACTCGTAAGACTGAGAAGTTCGAATGGACAGAGAAATGCGAGAACAGCTTTTAAGAACTGAAGCAGAGGTTGGTGATGGCCCCTATGCTGGCGTTGCCGGATGGAAAAAGGAGATTTTGTGATTTGTAAGTGACGCTTCGCATAAGGAATTAGGGTGCTTCTTAGCACAACAAGATAATCGCGCCTGCGTCAAGACAATTAAGGTAATATGAAATTCGATATCCCCGCCCATGAGCTTAGGCTCGTGGCAATAGTTTTACCCTAAAGATTGGAGGCACTACTTGTATGGAGAGAAGTGCGAGAATTACCTAAGCCATAAGTGCTCTAGTACATTCTTACGTAGAAAGAGCTCACATACGCCAGAGGAGGCGGTTAGAGCTAATCAAGAATTATGATTGGGAGATTCTTTATCATTCGGGAAAGCCAATATGGTGGCTGATGCCCTTAGTAAAAAGGAGAGACTCAAGATGATAATGTCTTTTGGAGAGTTTATAAGAGATTTTGAGAAAATGGAAATAGTAGTGAAGGTAACCGGAGCCGGTACCGAAAAGCTGTTTGAGATAGCAATACAACCCGAATTATTGGAAAAGATCATATTGTGCCAGAAAAAGTTATGAATGAAGGCAGAGAGCCAACAAATAGATAAGAGGTTAATACCGAGAAAGATGAGAAGGGAATAATGAGGTATTCCTACAGAATTTGGGGTTCCAAATGTTCAAGAGCTTAAAGATGAGATCTTAGATGAAAGCTAGTTTGAGGAATAAGATTTAGAGCAAACCCTGAACGTGATAGTCCGGGAGGTCGCCATCAAGATAGAAGGAACCCATGACATAATGGAGTGGAAAATGAGGATTTTAAATTAAAGATGACCCAATTATGGGGAGTAGGATGAAAACATTTCATACTAAGGAAATAAAAAGTCGAGTAAGGAAAGGAGACCCGAGATGGTACCCCTATACGGCAATTCATGGACCTGTCTAAAGAGAACTTAGACTATTATCCCCAACCACCACCCTGAGGAGACAGTACGGTGAGAAATTCTTTCAGGACCTTTAAGTCGCTAAGCTCTCAGAGTTCCATGGAACAAGCTGACCCAGCCGAGGCAAGAGCCTGGCTAAAGGAAATAGAGGAATCATTTGAGATTCTAAATGATTGACGAACCACAAAGGACTGTTTTGTCACTTACCCTCCTAAGAGAGAGGCCACCCGCTGGTGAAAGACCAAGAAAGGCACGGAGCCAGAGGTTATAATAAACTGATTTAAGTTTAGTCAATTGTTTTAGGAAAGTACTTCCCAAGGTTATGGAGATAGTGTAAAAGCTTTAGAGACAGAATAAAGGCAGACGAGTATGATGATTATGAATCTAAGTTGTAAAAGTTATCAAGATTCGTTCTGAGGACACGAATCCAGAATGACGGGATGTATGAAATCAATGTTTATGTTGTGTTGGTCCATGAAATAATGATAAGAGAAAGGAAATTAAAAAGAACTGAAGTGGAAAAGGAATATAAAGGGCAATAGAGTTTGAGGAATGATAAGGGAGTTGGGTAGGAGGAAACCCTAAGACTCGTAGCAATAGATATAGAAAGTATGTAATCGTCAGGATGAGGGTGATATACCATTGAGTTAAATTGATGGTTGAAGGTATAAGAGATACATATATTTATCCCCTGTAAGTTGGGAGGATTCGAAGAAACCTTGAGATAGTTCGAAGGATAAATAATGAGACGCGATAGACTGAGGAGACAAGAAGTAAGAAATTAAGAAAATTGGATGAAGGAAGTGACCTTCAAGATGTGAAGTGTAAGACCGGTGGCTTGATACCCAGGAAGGGAGACGCCAGGTATGAAAGATATCCCAACATTGAGATGACCTGTTGAGATAAACAACAAAGTAAATAAGGATTTATTAAGAAGAAGTTCACGTGAACACGACCAATATCTTCCAGATCATCCATGTGATCATTACCAAATCAGGAAAGAAAAGCGGATAACCATTTTTATCTTTTGGAGGCCATGTGGATTGACCTTAACTTGAATAAGGATGCTATTGTGAAATTCGGTATAGACTGGCGAGGTGGAAATGATTGAATAGATACCCTTATCAGGGATATAATGACTTTATTTATCCAATGGAAGGATGCTTGTACCTTTTAAAGGTGGAATTAAGGATAGAACATCGGTAACTTAAAACGAATCCTAGGGGAATGCATAAAGGTTGGCATTTCACCCTTAATAGGGATAGTATGAGTTTTGACAGTATGAATTGGAAAGGATTAAGGTAATAATAACCTTTAAGGATCAGTGGAGAAATTTTTCAGAAGTATATAGACAATGGTTCTAGTATTAGTAAATGGTATTTTGATATGCCCTGTATATAGGGAATACAGGAGGAACGATTGAAGGATAACCTTAGAGGTTTTACAAGGAGAAAGGAAATATTCGAAATTCTCAAGAATAAAAATGTTGATAAAGGAAATATGACATAATTATAATGATGCCAAGTGGGGCACGTGTTAAACCACGAGAAAGTATGGATCGAACCAGTAATGGTCGAAATTGTTCAGGGCAATTAGGACTTAAGATAAAAAATGTTCTAAGTATGATTGAGAGTCAGTCTTGACAGTGATTAGCCTCTAAAGATTGAGGCAATAACTTATGGAAAAATGGTGATATTTTTTTTCTTTTCTTTCCCATCTGATTTTAAGGAAAACATCTTCACTCAAGCAGTGATCGGAAATAAGGTAGAAAATTTATTTGGAGGTGGTTAAAATGACATTGACTGTAAGGAAATTTTACTATCAGGAAAGGCCAAAGAGGTGGCCGACACTTTAAAGGTAAGTGGATAATTATAGGCGCGTGTGCCAAAAGAAAACAGTGATGATGGTTAAAAATGTGAAGGTTGAATTATGGTTTAGAAGATTGACATTCCTTCTGATGACTGTGCAATACTCAACCGTAATAGTAGTTGGTAAAGGTTTAATTCGTGTAATCGCCAGGAACGGGCTATCTATCTTATGAGGTACTATCTTGAGAATATCCAGGACCATGTTTCAAAAAGGACTAACGAACCTTTGAGTTAAGTCTTCTATTTAAGGCATATGACTAAGATGGTATTAACCTGCTATCGTTGCTTTGATTGAACTCTTCTGCAATTTTATCTACTTCATGTCATGAAAGTACGTCAGAGTTTGGAGTGTTCTTCATGAATTGTGATTGGTGTTATGTTAACTCCTTAGGAGAATTAGATACGAGATGTATGGACTCCGTATGGTTAGATATTAAGATTTATGGAAAAGTGAATGACGACAGTAGGTCAGTGGTGGACCATAGTAAGGCAGCAATGATTCTGCGAGTAATGAGCTGATTACAACCGTGAGAGTTGTATTGGAATGGGTGTTGAGATTGAGTACCACTAATCGGGTCGTGGTAGTGATAAGTTATCATTGATAGACTAATTAAGTAGAGTATCTACCTAGTGAATTATTATTCTTTCTTATCAATAGGAGAGTCGTATTATTATACGAGGAAGGTTGCGGTGCAAGCATAGAATTCCTTAGCGATGATGTATAGAATGAGATCCCAGATTCGATTTCGATGTCGAGAGAGTTTCACAGGTGATTGTGTATAAGCTCGAGGAAGGCATGGGTCCATAGATGATGAACGGAATAGAAATATTTAGGCATGTGAAATAGGATGCTATAATACTTGATGTTGATATAAATACATATATATTTTGTTCTCCTATGACAAACCTCTATAGTTCAGAGGTAGGTTCCAAGCCAGATATTTTTGTGGGCAGTATATTTTTTTATATATATACAATTCTCTTCAGTTCGGTCTTTTCTCTTCTTTCATTTCATGTAATTTGAGAAGAAACACCCTTCCAGAAGGGGAGGTATTGCCGAATGACGTCTATCTGTGTGATAGAAGCCTAGTAGGATACCAACTCTTGTTTAATTGCTTGTCAAGTACTAAAGGCTGGCCACCTTCTGTACTAACTATGCGAGATAAACAAGTGTTCATGATCATAGTGATCTCTCAACAATTCCTTTACTTCTATATGATTGATCAAACTTTGGGAAATAGAAACAGCTGAAAAAGGAGTAATAAAGTTGTGGTAGTATTCGGAATGGAAACACATTCGTGATACTAAGGTTGACGTGGTTATTAAAAGGTTATAGAACGCTAACGAGCAAAAGTATAACCAGTATAATATTAGGAACGGAAGGTAGTAGCGATTACGAACTGGAAAAGAATGGGTATTGAGAAGCAAAAGCTCTAATGCTAAAAGCTATAATGAGAGTCTGTGCAATAGACTTGAAAAAATTGGAATGATCACTTAACACGGATTGAGTTTTCTTACGACAATAGATCATATGTCAGTATTGAGATATCGCCTTATGAGATCCTTGAGGGAAGACAATATCGATCTCCCTTATGTTAGGATGAAGTTGTAGAGCGCAAGATGCTCGGACCAGCAGTGGTCTAAAGGACCAAGGATATGATAGATCTAATCAGAGGACGGCTGGTAGTAACCCAAGATGGACATAAGAGGTATGCTGATTTGACTCAAAAAGGACAAAGAGTATGAAATAGGGGGCCTAGTAATGTTATAGGTATCCCTTGGAAACCCTTGAAAAGGATTGATGAGGTTCGGAAAGAAAGGAAAGCTAAGTCTACAATTTGTTGGACCCTTGGATATAAGACGTTTGGGAAGTTAGCATATGAGCTAGCCCTACCCCGAACCTGTAGCAAGTTCATAACGTGTTCCACGTATCAATGTTAAGGAAGTGTAATTCGGATGCCAGACAAATAGGGGCATATGAGCGCATAGACATGCAACCAGACGTAACCTATATGGAGCAACCAGGAAGGGTATAGAGTAAAAGGGAACGAGTGCTTAGGAGAAGGGTTATCAAACTAGTAAGAGTTTGATGGTAGAACCACAATGTGGGAAAATTTACTCGAGAGTTAGAAAGTGCAATGCTAAGAGAGTATCCCTATTCATTTTCTATCTGATTCCGGGACGGAATCCTTTTAAGGAGGGGAGACTGTAATAACCCCAATTTTTGGGAAATTTTTGAAACCCTTATGAATAGTGTTTTTGCTGAATGAGAAAACTTTTCATGCCACACTATGTAGGGGTTCTGATATGGATATTCTGAGATTTTATTAGTACTTTATATGGGATATAAGTGTATGTAAAGATCGTCAGAATCCAAATCCGAACACTTTGATTTTTCCCGGAAATCCAATAGATACGGAAAGAATTGAGTATAAGGTAACAGGATAAAAAGGATTTAAATTAAAGGATTATAAGAGAGGATCATAAAAGGAATACAATATATTGAGAAAGGTTAAGGGAACCTAAGTAATAAGATCCCGGGTATGATCCCTCAAACGATAAACGAAAACGAAAGTTAAGCGAACCGTATAACAGATCAGCGGTCATTAGGCAAACGATTAGGAAGTTAATCAAGGGGATTAGTGGGGATGATGTCATCCAACCAATAGAAAGAGGACAAGGAGGGGAGGATGACATCATGAGGATGACACAAGCATGACATGGGAAGGAAGGAGGTGTGGTTGAATGAGAACCACACAAATTCAAGGGCAACAAGGTAATTGACTAAATCAAACACAAAAACAAAGCAACCAAGCCAAGTAAAATCATTTTCATCAAAATCAAAAAGAAACCAAGGCATTGTTCTTCATGCTCTCGGCCAAAACAGAACCAGAACACTAAAACTGCTGTATCTCCTTCATTTCTCACTCAAATATTGTGTTCTATAGCTCATTGGAAAGGTATTGAGATGGCCTACAACTCTTGTTCACAAGTCTCGTCCAAATAATCATGGTAAGACCCTCATTTTTACAGTTCTTTAAATCGGACTTTTAGAAACTTCAAAGCCTAACTTTGTGTTCTTGATTTCTTTGGAAAGATCAAGCTTGTAGGAGGCTCCCTAAGGCTTCCTAGCAACTTAACACCTCCCAAGGAAGGTATAAACTTCAAACCCTAGCCTTTACTTTATTTGTTAGTAAGTTTAATGGTTGGTGTTGTGAAATGAGAAGCATGGATTGTGATTATTAGTAGTTTGGTTTGATTTGGAAGTGTTTTGGTAATTGAAGCTTGATTATAGTTCATAGGTCTTGATTGTGGTTGTTTGAGTTGAAAACCTTGGAGATTATGGACTGATGTGGTATGGTTTAGGTGAAGTTTTGTTGTATTGATGGTTATGAGTTGGTTGGTGGTTAATTGGAGTAGTTTAAACATTGGTAATCGCGTAAACATAGCCGTCGTAACGTCCGATTTTCTTTGGACTGTTTTTGTGCATAACATTAGGACCCGAGAACCCCCTGCTAGATTATGACCACTGCCATGTTTAGATTCATGTTACGAGCTTCGTTTTGATATGTAGTTCGTTCGATTCCGATGCACGGTTTAGGAGAAACGACCGTTTCAAGTAACGGCGTTTCGCGAACGAAACTTTTCCCCTCGCCTTACTTTGAAACATAGGTTAAAGACCAAAAAGGGTTAATTAATGTATGAAACATTTATGGTAAGGTGTTAGGCAGTTGGTAAGACACTCGCGAAGGAATCGCCTTAAAACTCGTAAAGGTTAAATTATAAAAATGGTGGAGCCGAGGGTACTCGAGTGACTTAAGAGAATCAGTAAGCGCAAAACAAGCGTTAGAGTCTAAGTTAGTTAAAGTATAGATTTACAAGTGACTTTGGTTTAATTCCAACTTACTTTGTTTATAGGTTACCAGACTCGTCCCGAGCCATTCGTAACCCCCAGTCGCTCAGGCAAGTTTTCTACCCGTTATACTGTTGTGATGTATATATGTATATGCATTATCTTGCGATAGATGCATGATGTTTATATTAGCAAATGTTGCAATATATTGAAGCATGCTGCTATGGTATATATATGCATGCCTGTTTCATATTCTTTCCATATATAATTGTTGATTCAGTTGAATACCTATGCTAGAGGATAGCGGTAACTTGCATATACCCTTAGTATAGGGACCCAAAAGGTGGAAATATTTTCTAAACCGGGAGTCGAGGATCCCGAGATAATATATATATTATATAAATATATGGTTATAGTTTTCAAAACTATTAATCGAATAAGGTTTATTCGATAACTTTATTTTATTTAATGAAATTATTTTGAATATTCATTCGAGGGCTTATGACTCAGTTTATATTATTAATGATATTAATTGGATATTCATTTGAGGATGTATGACTCCTTTATTTTATTTAATGAATATTGTTTATAATATTCATTCGAGGTATTATGACTCCGCTTACTATTTATTAATATTCTTTATTTTATTAAAGAATAATGTTCGATAATCAAACTTACTTTTGATATTCAAGTAAAGATATTACTTTCGTATAAGTATATCTTTGATTAATTGCTATTCATTCAAGTATAAGTTTTCCAACTTCTACCTCAATTATCTTTATGGGAATATTATTTAAATAATAATATTCAGATATTTCTTTCATATTGGGACTGATTTATTTTATTAAATCAGCATTACTCCAAACAATTCTTAAAAATGTTTTCGAGTCTCTTCAAAATGATTTTAAAAGTTAGAGCGGATCCCAAAACTCATTTTTATATTTAAGATCTTCCTTTAAAGGGGATTTAAATACTCGTTCAAAACTGAGGGATCCGGCTCTATGGTGTATTTTATATTCGCAACAAGGTTGCTGTTTTGATAAATGAATTGATTACTTGCCCAATGTTCGGGAAGTAAGCCCATCTAATTGAGTCGGCATAAGCGACAGGCCGGGGTACGGTCTATCAAAGTGTAAGTGGCTGGGTGGCAGTCCATCAACGCGTGAGTGGCCGGGTAACGGTCTAGCGCGAGGTCCTAATGCGGCCAGGGTGATGACCGGTGAGGAATTCATCCATCTACAGTAGAAAAGGTTACTTATTGGTATCTTTGCCTGATCAGCAAGATATCTGGTTTATGCCAAAATTCTTTTCCTTTCCAAAATTCATTGGATATTATAACTCTGTTCATACTTTACATGACAGAGATTTTCAGGAAATGTATGAGATATATATATATATATGGATATATATATCAGGACTTAATGAAGTATCTCGTAACTTCATTATTTATAATGATATTTCAAAGATTGAATCTATTCAAGTCTTATCTTGTAGTCTCATCTATGTGATGAACCTTTGAAACTGATTATACTTGAACGGTGGTAGTTCAAGTAGTATTTGGAAAAGATATAAGTATTGGGGTATCTTGTAACTTCATTTTTAAACTTATATCTAGTTAATGATTGTCTTATGAATGACAAAGATTTTCGGAAAAACGTTGAGACAAGGTTAGATATATGAGATCACCTTGCAACGATATTTTTTTATACAGTTATAACTGGAACTCTGTGTATTATGCATGGAAGAGGACTTCCAATTTTGAAAAGTATATATGTATATATACTGAATATTTGCGACTTCATCGCATTAAGATATCAACTTGGTTCATTTCTTTTGACCAAGACTTTCATGAGTACTATGAGAAGGCTCATATACTATTAATCATTATACATATTATTTTGGTGGGCTTGCTGCTCACCCTTGCTTTATTTCTTCATCACACAACAACAGTTAGGAAAGATGGCCAGACTCCAGCAGACCCAGCGCAAGCGCGTGGGAAGCGTCCCGCGTCTTCCCGTTGATGTTGTAGCTGCTATAGCTGCAGAGGTAGATCTATTGTAGATCAGACCATCTACTTTTGAGAATCAATTATGTATAATTATAACTTGTGGCAGATAATGGCAATTAACTGTAAATTTATCAAGTAATCATTTTGGGTTGTAATAACTTTTAAATTGTGGATTCAAAGACTTGTACTTATTTAAATTTCATCTCTGAGACTATAACGGGTTGTGGTGTGTGTTAGTGTGGGGTCACAGCTAAGGTTATTTATTATTAATTAAGTGAAGTGATATTGTGGAAAGAAGACCGTTGACGACCCGGATCCACGACCCGATCTGGGGGTGTT